>NC_143576.1:66739457-66891957 GCF_048544385.1 Mastigoproctus giganteus | reverse complement strand
TTCCAAAAGCTAACAAAAATACACTATTTCATTGCTGAATGAAAACCCGAGATTCCCAGAGGAAAACCATGCTACCCTCGCCTGAGCTCGACTAACTCAGCCATGTTGTGAAAAAGACCTATAAAAATTCCTCCTGTCATTGATGAGATTCGAACTCAAGTCTTTTCCACCCAGTGTGGAGAGGAGAGCAATTCTATCAGCTGTGCTACCCACGAGGGCTTCAGTAGTCATAACATCAAAACTTTCCCATCCTACTGACGTAGCAAGCTCTCCTATCGCACTGAATTCCCTTTTCTGCCGGTTCGACCATATTTCCTGAATGAACTGACTCTGGCCATGCATTTTTCCACATGAATTTAACTTTGACAGTTTTACTTCTTTCAATGATAAAGCTATGATTCTGATACAGTCCACAATTGAGAAATGTTTCCGTGCCTCCATTACTTCAGTAGGTTCGGAATCAATTTTTTTCCAAAATCTGTTGTAAAGATTTTCTGATGGAAGGAGTTTTAAAGGTGGATATAATGCCTTGATCTAATGGCTGAATAAAAGAAGTTGTATTAACCCAGTACAACTGTGGTGGTAGGAACAAAACTTCAACGTTTGGATGACTTAAATCTTTTGGAAGGCCTGGTGTGCTATCCAATAGTAATAAAACTTTGAAATCTAGATTTTTTCACAAGTTCAACAGCACAGAAAGTAACACTGGGATTTCCCAACAAAATAAAATACAGGGATTTCTCAATATATATATATATATATATATATATATATATATATATATATATATATTGACTAACGAGTCAACAGCAGGGATTCAAAAAGAGTGGAAATGTTGAAATATTACATCTAACGTAATAGCAGGGTTTCCCCTGCACAAAACTCAAAAATACCCTGTTATGCGAGGTTTGCTGCAATTCTCTAACCACGTTAGAGTGAAACCATGTTATATAAGCAATGTGTTGTGCGAGGATTTCTGCAATTTATCAATCGTGTTAGAATGAAACCGTGTTGTAGAAGTACCGTGTTATATGGGGGTTGCCTGTATATAGAAAATAATTTGATTACAACTATTAATACAGTTTAAGGGGTTTCTTGGAATTATGTCCAATGTCTATTTTATGAATAATAATTTATTTTTTATCTGTTAATCATTTTGCTCTTTGTTTTTAAATTCTATACATTATATGCTTCCATTCTTCTGTTCATTGTGCAATTAAAGTTGTTTTTTTTTTTTTTTAACCCTTGTGAATGCATACGATATTAATTATTGTGATTATCATTGAATTTACAGTTATATACAAGAAGTATTATTTTGCTTTAATATGCTTAATATCAAGACATTATTCAAGTAATCAAGTCATTAGAATAACAAATATATTCAATTTTGATTATTTTAATAGGCCTTTTTAACTTTTAATGTTTAGTTTTTCACTGTTCACAGGTGAAACTTTGTTATACACCCTGATACCTTTAAAACCTTGCTTTTTTAGTTTTAATTTTTTGAGCCATGACTTTCTTGCAGTTTCATCTTTTGGAAGAAAAACTTTCTTATTTATTAAAATACAAATGAGTGGCACAATGAAAGGTTAGAAATCACAAACTACATATATTTCAGTTAATATGCTAAATTGGTAGAACTTCAATTTAAAAGATAACTAAAAATAAGCAAGATAAAGACTAGAAAGGGGGAAAAGTACTGTGGGGAGGAAGTTATTCTCAAGTTTTCAAGCAAGTGATATATTTTCAAATGATTATTTTATGCATTTTTTATTTTATTTACTTATTGTAATATTATTTTTCAACATCTTTAACAAACAACAGAAAACTTTTTTGTTTTGGCTCAACAAGCATAATCACCTAAAAATTTAACATAATCACCTAAAAATTTCTTTCCCAAACATTATTTAGTGGTAGGAGCGAGTCATCCAACAGGATTGATGTTCATAGCTGCTAATCCTCTTCCATCTGACCATCATAATATAGTTGGTGGCAGAGTTTCTACATCTTTCTTTTCACACACACACAATAATATATATATATATGTGTGTGTGTGTGTGTGTGTGCAATGGCGGACAAAAAAACTGCATCACTTGTGAATTTTGCAAATGTGTTTTGTGCTGCATTGTGGGTTGCAGAAATGTTCAAAATGCATTTATTAAATGGGATATATATCTGTGAATGAAATCCAGTAAAAAGACTCCACCTGATATACCGAATTGCCATAAATATCTTTTCAAAGGGTAAAATGCATACTTAATGAAAAATTATACAAATGGCAATCATGACAACAAAATATACATTTTATTGCATTTACGTGTACAAACTGAAATGACAAGTTAATGTAATTGTATTGTGTACTGTAAAATTTAACAAGTACAGGTCACTGTTGAAAAAAAAAAAAAAAAAAAAGCTGTGAATTAGGGTTGAGGGTTGAATTTGAAAGTGTCTGCAATTCTTCCCAGATACGATAGGAGGGAATATACGACTAGAGTCTTGTCGATCAGTTCGGCCCTGGAGAGATTGTGCAAGGCTCAAGGGGTTGTAAACAGGAGACTGCTTCTACAGGGATAGTATACATTTAAATAGAAAGGGAGGAAGAATATTTGCTGATGCTATCGAGGCAGTGTTAGGTGGGACGGAAAACTGCTAGCTTGGGAGGATACATGGACTAGTAGATTAACACTAGCTGCTGGCAGAGGTGAAAGTGATTCTTGCACTGCTTCTAGTGGAATGAGCAGCAGTCTGGAAAACAAGATACAGGGGATTTCAGAGACTGCTGAGGGTCATTGCAGTACAAGTAAACACATGGACTGTGTAAGGGTAGCTAAGAATAAGAACATGTGCATGTATACTTGTGTGTACACCAATGCTAGCAGTTTGGTAAATAAATTTGATGAATTTGAAGTGTTGCTCAAAACAGCAAAGCCAAATATAGCTGGGATATCAGAGATGTGGTGTCACACAGATATAGGGAATGCAGAAATGGAATTTGGAGAGTACAGTGTGTACAGGAAGGATAGGAAGGGAGGAGAGGTTATGCTATTAGTTAAGAAATACATAAAATCCAACGAAGTACAGCCAGCCGACATGGCAGCACAGTGCAGTGTCCCAGTCAGTTTGGTGTGACGTAAGCCCTGGGAAATCAAAAGTGAGAGTAGGAGTGTGTTATAGGCCTAATGACCCTGATGAGTATAATGAGCAGTTCTGCAGAGAAATAGTGGGCTAGTAAATCAGAGAGTCTTATAATGGGAATTTTAATTTCCCAGATATTGACTTGGAATTTGTGGGTTGGTCGCTCACACATTAGCAAGGCTTTTGTGGATTTATTGGATGATTGTTTTCTAATCAGCATGTTCGGGAGGCAACTAGAGGGAATTACTACTCTTGATCTGATTATCAGTAGTGATTCTTCATGCATTAAGAATTTGCAGATAAAGGAACCACTAGATGGCAGTGATCACAGTGTGCTGAAGTGGGATTTACTCAAAGATATAACAACCATGAGGGGTAAAGGGAAGGGTTTTTGCTTTCGTAAAGGCTACGAGGGTCTGAGACAGTATTTAAATTCTATATGCTGGGACCAACTGATGATGTTACCAACAGCAAATTCAAAATGGGAAGCATCCAAAGAATTAATCTTGAAAGCTACTAGGTTTTTCGTACCAACTAAGAAATATTGTTCAAAGTTTAGGCCTAAATGGATGTCAAATGAACTAATGAGACATAGGGCAGAGAAGAAAAATGCATGGGATACATATAAATTAATGGGTGACATGGAAGCCTATGATAGATATAAGCTGGTCTGTAACCAAGTCACAAGGGAGATTAGGCAGGCAAAAGCAGATTATGAGAAATCCTTGTCAAAGGATGCAAAGAAAAACAGAAAAGAATTCTTCACCTGTATAAACTCTAGAAGGAAAGGGATGAATCAGATTGGTCCACTGGATGTCGATGGTTCAACTGTTGATGATCCTGCTCAGGTAGCTAACAAACTAAATGAATATTTTGCATCTACCTTCACACATGAGGAATTCTGTAGGGAAGTGGAGGACAAGAAGCCTATTAAACTCTAACAGGGAGCAAAATTATTTTGTAATAACTTAGAGCAAAGTTGAGGAGAAATTGTTGAAGTTAAACATAAGAAAGACACCTAGGGTGAATGGGATCTATCCAGTTATATTAAAGGAGGCAGCAAAGGAAGTAAGCAAACCCTTAGCCATAATTATGAGAGCTTCCTTGGACTCAGGGGAGGTACCCATGGACTGGAGACGTGCAGATGTGACCCCAAACAAGTAATTACAGACCTGTTAGTTTAACTTCTGTTCCACGGAAATTAGTGGAGGCACTGGTTAAAGAAGCACTGCAGGATCATCTAGACAAGACTTCAGTTATAGCTCGGACACAGCATGGTTTTGTTAAGGGGAAGTCTTGCCTGACCAATTTGATTGGATACTACGATGTGATCACTGAGGAACTGCATGCAGGGAATAACTTTGATATCATATATTTGGATCTTAGAAAGGCTTTTGATACTGTTGCACCTGGAAGACTGCTAAGAAAGATTGTGCAAGGCTCAAGGGGTAGAATTTTTCTCAGCCTGGAGAAATTTTTCTCCTGTAAACAGGAGAAAGTGCTTCTACAGGGATGGGATGGGATACACTTAAATAGAAAGGGTGCAAGAATATTTGCTGATGTTATCGAGGCAGTGTGGAGCAGTGTGGCATTGGAGGCAAATTGTTGCTATGGATAAAGGGATGGTTGAATGGAAGGAGACGGAGTGGTATTCAATGGACACTGGTCTTCTGGAACTAATGTTATTAGTGGAGTCCCTCAAGGTTGGGTCTATTGTTGTTTTCTGTATTTATTAATAATATTGATGGTGGTATATCAGGCTTAATGTCCAAGTTTGCAGATGATACAAAGGTTGGCAGGATTGTTAATGACACTAATGGCAGTACGCTGCTGCAACAGAATCTAGAAGTTGAGCAGATGGGCTGAGAGGTGACAAATGTATAGTGCTGCATATGGGAAGCAGTAACCCCAGTGTAACATATCAGCTGTGTGGTACTACACCGACAGTGGTAGAGAATGAAAAGGACTTGGAAGTAATTGTGCAGGCAGATATGAAGTTTTCTAAGAAATGCAGACAGTCTGCAAGAGTAGCTGAGTAGGTCATGGTGTCTTGTCAATGATATACAGGTATTTGTCTAGCAGGGATAAGAAGGTGATTATCCCCTTGTATGAGGCAATGATCAGGCCACACCTTGAGTATTGTATACAGGTCTGGTGGCCTCATTTTAGGAATGATGTAGAGCTGGTGTAGCAAGTGCAGAGAAGGGCAACAAAATTAGTGAATGAAACAAAGAGTTGCTTTTATGAAGAAAGGCTGAAGTTTTGCAAATTACAGTGTCTGCAGACTAGGCACCTGCAAGGTGCTCTGATTGGGGCGTATAAAGCCCTGAATGGTTTGTGCATTGTGATGGGACTCTTTTTCTTGCTCAGAATAATCGCCCGAGAGGGCATAAATTCAAATTGAGGAAAGACAGTTGTAGGATAGATGTGCGGAAGTTTGTCTTTAGCCAGCATGTGGTTGATTACTGGAAAAAAACTTCCATCTGTCGTTGTAGTAAGCTTAAATAAATTCAAGGAAGAACTAGACAACCATTTGGATTGAGTGGATGTGTGAAATTAGGTTTTTTTTTTTTTTGGCTGATGCTATATAATCTTGCTTTCTTGCATCATGTGCCTTTGTTAATGCAAATGCTAAATCAGCAAAATAAGCTCTCAATGTTTTGTTGTTCTTTCTCAAACTGCAATTTTAGCCTAGCAACCATCTGCCATTGAGTTAATCAGCTTATTAATATACTGTTGCCCAATTTCATGAACCCACCCTCACAATGCTCTCCTGCAGCTGAATCTTACTTGTTGGCTTCTTCTGAGCAATTTTAGACGACATTATGTACCAGCAATTTTTAATAGGGTTCAAATCTAGACTGTTGCCGGGCCAGTCCAACACTAATGCCATCATTTCTGGGGTATGACTGCACCTTAAGGGAGAAAAATATGGGAAAACGTTGCTGTATGTTTTAAGCCTTGTGATGATATTTAATGATGAGTTTTTCTTCTCTAAATAGCAATAGAACTTACCAATTTTGCTGTGTGGCAAGGTGCTGAGTCCTGTTGAAAAATACAGTTGTGGGCATCTGTGTGGTGATTCCTTGTTCCGTTAATTAACTTAATTTGCCACATCCCTTTGCTTGTTATGCATTCCCAGTCCATCTGACTGGCGGGGAACTTTACAGTCAGTGTTATGCAGTCAGGATGGTTATGCAGCCTCCGATTTTCATCTTCTGACTTATCACTTCCCATCCAAGTCATGCAGGTTGAAGTTCGATTTGTCAGAAAAGATGGTGCTGTCCCATTGCTCTTTTGTCCATGAAACGTGTTTTAGCCCAACCAAGTCACTTCTTTCTCATTTGTTGGGTCAACAAAGGTTCTTCTTGGGCTGATAGGCATGCAGACCACATTCCGAAAGCCGTCTTTGGATTGTTTGTACACTTGTTTCAACACCAGAAGCCATTTCAAAGTCCAGTTTTAGATCAGGAGCACTAGCATGGTGATTACGAAGGCATAGCCATTTCAGATATCGATCTTAGGAAGGCGTAGTCACTCTCTTACAGCCTGATCCAGCCCTTCTCTTCAAATCACCGGTTTTATGATTTAATTTCTGCACCTGGGATACTGTTTACTGGTGGCAGCCTATTTTATCAGCGATAGTGTGCATAGAAAGCCCTTCTTGGGACAGAGCAACAGCTACACTTTTTTTTTTTTTCTTGGTGTCAACTGAACATATGGAGCCATGCTTACACCTCTGTAAAACTGGATACTAATGAGCGTGCATACCCTTCCAGTACTGTGTTTATAGAAACGGCTGATGCAACAACTTGCAGTTATGGTCTGATGCAATTAAAGTGTTATCTGATGCAATACCTTTGCTTTGCGACAAACAAAATGACTGTAATCAAACAATATCTTATACGTTTCACTACAAATGTTATTTTTTTTAAGGTGATGTAGTTTTTTTGTCTGCCACTGTATAATACATAAAAATCTATAGAATAAAAGAAAAATGACCAAAGCAAGAATCTCTTCACCCAAAGATACACGAGCCCACACCCCCAGGAATGAGTGCTGCTAAAATAAAGTACCACAAAAGAAAACTGCAGAGAAACAAAGTGCCAATAAGCACAGTATTTTCAAGAAACACCAGCACTTGTTAACTCGCAAAAAAGGTCATATTTCAATCACTGATTGCTATCTTAGCAAAATAGTGGATGGCCTAATATGCCCTGGACGTTAAGAGAAATAGCGAACCAAACATAAAATATGCTATGGCCTCTGCCTTCTACGGAATAAATAACAAAACAACAAACTAAATGCAAATTTAGACAACTCCTTCAGTTGACAAATCAAAAAGAACATGCAACTATGCAGCTCACAATTAAAAAATCATAATAAATTTAAGTAATTATTAATATAAACCAAGTAATAGAATAAATTAAAATATAATGAAGCATCTGAGTGGTGGACAAGTATTGGACCAGAAAAAAGTAAATAAAATAAGGGGGGGATAATTTTGGACTGTGTTATATCAATACTCAAAGTAACAATTTATATGGTAATGAAAATGTGGTTATATCATTTTAAATTAAATTTAAAAAAAACAAACTATGAAATAAACGTTGACAGGATTATGGATACTGTTTTGCTCTTGTGAACCTCACCACTATGTCAAAACAAAAAAATAAAGAATAAAGTAAACATAATCTGAATATTTCTTATAGTTGCACTTGTTCTTTTGGGTGTGGGGGTATGTCACTGGGTGAAGAGTTGTTCACTTTCCTGGGATGAGTGTTGCTTTGGTTCTTTTCTTTTTATTCTTTAGGTTTCTGTTATTTTATTCTTCATTTTTTGCTTTGACATATGGGTGTAAAGGTCATAGAAGCAAAATAGCACCTCTTCTTACCCATAATCTTATCTACAGCATTAATTCTTTTGCTATATTTATTTCATGATTTAAGTGATATATTTTTTTTTTTTTTTTAAATTTAAAATATCACAACATTTTCATTCACCATAATAAATTGTTACTTTGGATCTTATGAAATTTATCATCAGAGACAGCATATTGTCAGTCGTTGGAATAAGTTATCTACCACAGTGATTGAGGCGGAGAGTCTGGTCAAATTCAAAGCAAATTCAGATAGCAACTCTTTCGTGACAAGGAAGATAAAAACAATTGAGAATTACTTTCCTTTTTTTTTTTTTTTTTTTTTGGCAAATTTAGAAATATCTGCTTTCTTTCATCATTTAGCCCATTACACAACCAATTTTAATACTTTCAAAACAGGTAAAATGAAAAGTGTTGTATTTTTTCACACACACAGTTAAGTTTTTCTTAAGTACCAGTCTAGTATAAAGCTTACTTAAGTGAAAACTTTGTTTTCTCGTTGGTCATGTGTATGCGCGACTATATTGAAAACAACAAAATTAAACTACATCTGAATACTCATTGCCTAGTAATTTTTGACCAAAAAAAAAAAAAGCAAACATTTCTTTGTATAACCACTGCTATACAAAGTGGCCATTTTTAAAAACTTAAACACACACACACACACACACACACACACACACACACACACACACACACACACACACACACACACACACACACACACACACACACACACACACACACACAAGCCTTAATGCCAAATTTAAGTAGCTTGGGGCTTTGGAGTATTACATTTTTTTGGAGTCTCTCAAAATATCCAAAATATCATTGTAGATCCCTGGATGAACAGACTTCCTTAGTCTGCCCTCTATGACAATTTAGTTGTCATATTACAGTGCCACCTGCCACTTTTTTGAAGAAAGCTAGATTTGATTACCAGAGTAATTTCTAAAGTCTTCTTCAGTGAAGTTCATGGTTAGCTGATCTCAGGTAGGGGATCAAGATAGTTTAGATTAGTGTAGATGTATGTTAAATGTCAAAGCAACTAAGGCTATGAAGCATCAGTATGTTGTGTCTGCAGTCACTGTGTCAGGAAAATGATTCCATGTGCTCTTCAGCCTGAGTGATTTTTTTTCAAGGACAGAGTGATGTTTCTTGGACAACAAACCCTGAGTTTCCAGCAGGTTAAAAAAAAAAAGAAAAAAAAAAAAAAAAAAAAAAAAGTCACTGCATTTGCGTGAAATCAAATAACTCAGCCATGTTGTTAAAAATACTCTTAAAAATTCATGTCAATGGTGGGGTTGAACTTTATCCTTTTATTCCCAGTGTGGGAAGATGGCAATTACAACCTGCAAGGATGGAGACGAAAAAGATTTCCCCTTTCAGTTATTCTGGAGGTTTTAGCTTGCAGAACATGCAAATCAGTCCATGTTCATTTCTACAGACAAGTACACAAAGTGGAGGTTATGACAAATTATGATGGTGATATGAAAATGCTAATTTGAATTTGAACTTTCTTAGGTCATAGTAACCTCCCCCCTCCCCCTTTTTTTAAAATTAAAACTTTTGCAACTTAATCAGGCTGTTAAGATAACTAAGAGTAGTTACCTTAAGGTAACATGTATACTTACATATACACCAATGCTAGTGGTATAGTTAATAAATTTGATGAGCTTGAAGTGCTAGTCAAGGGTAGATATTGTTGGGATATCAGAGACATGGTGTCACGGACATAAGCAGTGCAGAATTAGAATTTGGGGAGTACAACGTGTACAGAAAGAATTGACAGGACAGGAAGGGAGGAGGGGTTATGCTATTAGTTAAAAAACACATAAAATCTAAAGAAGTGCATCCAGTTGATGTTGGTGGACAATGCAATGTTGAGTCTGTTTGGTATGACATAAGCACTGAGAAAGGAAAAATGAGAGTAGGTGTGTTATAGGCCTAATGAATCCGATGAGTATAATGAGCAGTTGTGCAGAGAAATAGTGGGCCAGTAAATCAGAGTGTCTTATAATGGGGGATTTTAATTTCTCAGAGATTGACTGGAATTTGTGGGTTGGTCACTCACACACTAGCAAGGCTTTTGTGGATTTATTGGATGAATGTTTTCTACGGCAGCATGTTTGGGAGGCAACTAGAGGGATAACACTCTTGATCTTATTATCAGTAATGATTCTTCAGATAAAGGAACCACTAGGTGGCAGTGATCACAACGTGCTGAAGTGGGATTTACTTAGAGGTAACTACCATCAGGGGTAAAGGGAAGGGCATTTGCTTTCGTAAAGGTGACTACGGTGGTCTGAGACAGTATTTAAATTCTAAAATGGGAAGCATTCAAAGAAATAATCTTGGAAGTTACTAGGCTTTTCATACCAACTAAGAAATATTGTTCAAGATTTAGGCCAAAATGAATGTCAGATGAACTAATTAGACAGGGGACACAGAAGCCTATGATAGACATAAGCTGGTGTGTAACCAAGTCACAAAGGAGGTTAGGCAGACAAAGGCAGATTACGAGAAATTTTTGGCAAAGGATGCAAAGAAAAACAGCAAAGAGTTCTTTACTTATGTAAACTCTAGAAGGAAGGGGATGAATCAGATTGGTCCACTTGATATCAATGGTTCAACTGTTGATGATCCTGCTCAGGTAGCTAACAAACTAAATTAATATTTTGTATCTAAATTCACACATGAGGGAGGGGAATGCCAGAGGTGTATAAAACTTTGGCAGTAAGCAAGATAATCTTGTAATAACTGAGAGTAAAGTGGAGGAGAAATTGTTGAAGATAAACATAAGAAAGGCACCTGGGGTGGATGGAATCTATCCAGTTATATTAAAGGAAGTAAGAAAATTCTTGGCTATAATTATGAGAATTTCCTTGGACTCAGGAGGGGTGCCAATGGACTGGAAATGTGCAAATGTGACCCCAATCCACAAAAGAGGATCAAAGGGGGAGACAGGTAATTACAGACCTGTTAGTTTAACTTCTGTTCCATGGAAATTAATGGAATCACTGGTTAAAGAAGCATTGCAGGATCATCTAGACAGGACTTCAGTTATAGCTCGAACACAGCATGGTTTTGTTAATGGAAAGTCTTGCCTGACCAGTTTGATTGGATACTATGATGTGGTCACAAAGGAACTCGATGAAGGGAATATCTTTGATGACATATATTTGGATCTTAGAAAAGCTTTTGATACAGTTGCACCTGGAAGACTGCTGAACAAATTGGAGCAGTGTGGCATTGGAGGCAAATTGCCGATATGGATAAAGGGATGGTTGAGTGGGACAAGACAGAGTGGCCACTGCCCTTCCTGGACTAATATTATTAGTGGATTCCCCCAAGGTTCAGTGTTGGGTCAATCATTGTTTTCTGTATTCATTAATGATATTGATGATGGTATATCAAGCTTAATGTCTAAGTTTGCAGACAATACGAAGGTTGGCAGGGTTGTTAATAAGACTAATGACAGTATGCTGCTGCAACAGGATTCAGAAAAGTTGAGCAGATGGGCTGAGAGGTGGCAAGTGAAGTTTAACATTGACAAGTACTGCATCTGGGAAGCAGTAACCCCCGAATAACATATCAATTGTGTGGTACTACACTGACATTGGTAGGGAATTAAAAGTACCTGGTGGGGGGGGAATAATTGTGCAGGCAGGTATGAAGTTTTTTGAGCAGTGCAGATGGTCTGCAAGAGTAGCTCATGGTGTCTTGTCAATGATATACAGGAATTTTTCTAGCAGGGATTTGGAGGTGATTATCCCCTTATATAAGGCAATGGTCAGGCCACACCTTGGGGCGCCTCCGTAGCCAGGTGGGAAGGAGCAGCGGTGCGTAGCACACGCTTCTTGATTAGACCGGGGTTCGAGCCCGTCACCACCAAATACCGAAGATGCGGAAAGGTCAGGAAATGACCACCGCATCTCCCGGAGCAATATGGCCTTAGTTGCTAATGCTCCTAAAAACCAAACAACAACAACAGCCACACCTTGTGTACTGTATACAGGTCTGGAGGCCTAATATTAAAAAGGATGTAGAGCTGTTCGAAGGAGTACAGAGAAGGGCAACATGATTAGTGAACGGAACAAAGGGTTTGCTCTTATGAAGAAAGGCTTAAGTTTTTCAAATTACGGTATCTGGAGACCAGACACCTGTGAGGTGATCTAATTGAGGTGTATAAAGCCTTGAATGGTTTGAGCGTGCTTGATGCTGATGGAATTCTTCCTCTTGCTCAGAATAATCGCCTGAGAGGGCATAAATTCAAATTGAGGAAAGACAGTTGTAGGATAGATGTGCGTAAGTTTGCCTTTAGCCAGCGGGTGGTTGATTGCTGGAACAAACTTCCATCTGTTGTTGTAGAACTTGATAGCTTTAACAAATTCAAGGCAGAACTAGACAAACATTTGGATGCGCCCTTGCTAATGGTAATGCTACCAAAATATCATTTATTATTGTCCTCTTTAGGACATTATAGTTACTTGTTCCTAATAGTTCCTGTACTATCATATTTGTGATCAGCTCACAAATATGATAGTACAAATATGATAGTATGATAAGAATGTGATCACATTCTTAATCAGATCACTGATTAAGAATATTCCTGCCTCTTGTATTCTTCATAACATGCAGATACGGTAATAGTATTATGAAATTTATTGAAAAAACTTACTTCATAGGTCAAGTTTTCCAGTTCATGATTTTCAATCAGAGGGATAAATCAATCTCTCATAACTGTGCACCCACACTTACTTCCCCAATCAACTGCCATATAGAGTTTTCTTTCATACTCATCACTGTCATGTCTGTGGTACTATGTTCTTGTCCTTAGCTTTCCTTTACCTAGAATTATCTCACATCACATGCTCTCCTGAAATTCTTCTAAACCATGGTATGATTTTGATCAGAAACATAACCCCTTCCCTAATTCCTCACTTTCTTTCCTATATACATTGAATGTTCCAAACTGAAACTCATCATTCGCTATATTAGAGTGAAAATAAGTTTCAGTTAACCTGTTGGATCAGTATTTGTAGACCCAGCCTTAAATAATTCATTCATGGTTAGTTTTATTGACAATGCATCTAATCAGTTGATGCTTTTGATCTTTGTATTATCTTCCCAAATATACTTAGTCAAGCAAGTTGTATCACTTGCTAACTTGCTATTCACTGCTTCACTACAGTGGTAAGCTGCTATTTTTTGATTAATAGATTTGCTAAGTCTTGAAAAGACTTGGTGGCAGAAACACGCACGCACGCACGCACACGCACGCACACGCACACACATGCACGCACACACACGCACACACACGCACACACACACACACACACACACACACACACACACACACACACACACACACACACTCTTCCTTACTAAAATGTCCAAATCCAGCATTAGATGAGTGTGTTAGTTGAGCTCGTCCCCCCCCCCCCCAGTGGATTCTGCCAATCTACTACCTCCACAGTTCAGTACTGCTTCATACAGATTCTTTCACATACTTCACTAATAAGTGATCATCCATAGACTTTTCAGGCCATTTCGCCCTTGAATTCTGGCAACCCCTCATTTGTACCCTCAAGGAGAGTACCATGTGAATTTGACCAATATCACTAACCAGTCAAGTCTTTATTCCCCCCCCCCCACACACACACAGAGACCCATTTCCCCACTATCCTTTTATCACTGGAAAATAAATTGCATGCTGGTAATTTCGTAATTTGCCTTAAGTTATGTACTATCACTAAGTTGTTCATCTAAGATGAAAGAAAACCATTTCCTCCCTCCTTAACTTATATTAACCTGTTGGTGGTGCCCTCATTTGCAGCAAAAACCAATGGTGGGCACCTGACAAGTGGCCAAAAATTATTTTGGAAAACATTTTAAGGATTTTTTTGAATTCTTGAACAATGTCAATATTTAAATTTTTTTTAATGGAGTGCAGTACTTACTGTACATATCTTTTTAAGTTTAGAAATATTAATTTTTAAAACATGCACTATGTTTTATGCCTTTTAATTTAAAAAAAAAAAAAAATATATATACACCTAATTCTGTTTTTACACGATAGATACGTTCCTGAAAAATACGTGTAAAACAAATTCGTGTAAAAAAAGACATTGTATTTATGGAAGAAAAGAAGATTGGTTCCGGATCTAAAAAAATCAGTAAAAATAATTAAAAAAAAAACACATAAAATATTCGTTTTAAGCTTATTATTTTATTTCAACAAAATACACATGTAATAATATGTAATTAAAATGTACTAAAATAAATTTGTATGCATATGAAACGAAAAAAAATTCTTCATGAACAAAAAAAATCTGTTTTACATATAACAAGATTTTATTCATTTTCCACTTTCTGATAATAAACGGCGCATACGTTTGCGTACGACTGGAATATCACTGCCATCACTAGAAATGTTGTGGACATCGTCTTCTTCCTCTATTAATGAAATTCTTTTTGTGATCTCTTCAGCAAAATCAGCACGAATCTCCTCTGGTGCTGATGTTTCACCGGTTTTACAAACGAATTCAGTTATTAATCGTTGTGTTCGTGTTTTGGTTAGTCCGTTATATAATTCTCTGTAAGAGGCTGTCAACAACTTCAGTTCGCGTTGAAACTTCCCAGCGCGTTCCTCATTAGGGTCATATTTGACAAAATGATTACCTAATTTTCTAGCCAGTTCCAGACCTTCTTTTATTAAATCTGCATTTAGAACAGGATCATTTTCTTCATTATCACTACGTTCTGTGGGATAAGGAGTCCCAAGGACAACCTCTAATATTTCATCTTCGCTTAGGGCTTTGTCGGTTAACAATTCATCAATATCTTCAAACGATAGATCATCGAATCCTTCTCCACCAATTTTGTGTGCCATTGTAATGATGTTGGGAAATTCGGTCGTATTAGGGATGATGGGATCTTTGCTTTTTACACATTGTGGCCAAACCGCTTTCCAACACGCATTTAAAGTTGCTGGTTTTAATTCAGTTAACGCTAATCCAACTTGATTGATACAATCCATAATTGAGAATTTCTTCCACACATCAATGACTGTTAGTGTTTCATCATTCAGTTTGTCCAAAACGTGTTGGAATGTTCGTTTTACGTAATATGTTTTAATTGTCGCAATTATACCTTGGTCTAGCGGTTGTATCAAAGATGTAGTATTAGGTGGCAGAAATAAAATTTGTACATTTGGGTGTTCCAAGACAGGATGGCCGGGTGCATTGTCAAGAATCAGAAGAACTTTAAATTCGAGACCTTTCAAATTCATATAACGTCTGACTTCTGGGACGAAACATTTGTTGAACCATTCTGTAAAAATAGTAGTGGTCACCCAGGCCTTCTTGTTTGCCATCCAGTGAACAGGCAATTTATTGATATCTACACCTTTCATTGAACGTGGGTTTAGGGCTCGATTTACCAGCAGTGGTTTCAACATACGATCTCCTGAAGCGTTGGAGGAAAATAATAAGGTCACACGATCCTTAGCTACCTTAAAACCACCAGCAGTTTTCTGCGATTTGGCTACATACGTTCTGTTCGGCATTCGTTTCCAGAAGAAACCAGTTTCATCTGCATTCCACACTTGATCAGGAGTGTATCCTCCATCTTCAATAATTTTTGCAAGTTCCTGCGGGAATACTTTAGCAGCCGATTCATCTGCAGATGCCGTTTCACCTTTAATTTTTATATTATGAAGAGCATTCCTTTTAAGAAACCCTGTCATCCAACCTGTACTCGCAGAAAATTCATACTTTCTGTTTAACTGAGATGAAGTGCTTGGCTCCTTTTCTTTAATCTGTCTGTAAATTCTTAGTGCTGTTTGCTTGATGGCATATCCATCTACTGGTACTCTTTTTTGTGACTGATCTTCTATCCACATTACCAGGGCCTTTTCCATTTTTTCCTTGACAATATCTCTTGTATATGATGATGAATTAACACTTACTTTTGTTCCAGAACATACCGACTTCCTAATTGCAGCTTCATTTTTCTTAATAGTTCTTACGGTAGCTTCATGTACACCAAAATGCCTTCCTACAGACGTAGCCCCTTGTCCAGTTGCAAGACGATCTAAAATTTGAATTTTAAGTTCCAAAGAAATCGCTTTCCTTTTCATTTTGGTAATAGGCGAATTATTCGACATTATATAAGGGCTACCGAAAAATATCTCAGTTATAATTAATAAAAAAAGGTATGAAAATTTTGTAAACTTACAATTTATTGACTATCGGCAAAATTAATAAATTTATATGTGCACAAATTTCACTAAAGATTCTTTCACTTTGAAATAGAGCTTACTACTACATGTCTGCTGAAGATACAATGCACAAATACCGTAGATGTGCACAAAATTAATAAAAACATTGATGATTCATAGATACCTAGATGTAAACATTGGTAAGCAAAAGCACGCGTTTCAAAACGCAAACACTAGCTGTTATCCAATCTATTGGTGCGTGTAATATAGAAATGATACTAATATGCCACAAATAAAAAAAAAATTTCTTAGAATTTAGGCAAAAAAAAAATTCATAGAAATCGTGTTAAATCAAAATGACTTGCGTAAAAAGAGAATGAAATATTTATTTTGAATTCGTGTTAAACCAAATTCGTGTAAAAAAAGTTCGTGCAAAAACAGAATTAGGTGTATATATATATATATATGTATTATTTTTACTAAAAATTACAAAAAATATATATATATACATATTAGACAACGATGTCAGTCCCTTCCATTTTCCAGTTTAAAAGGCTTAAGTGTGTGAAATTTCAAACTGCACATGCACATATATTTCTGCTTATTATGCATATAAATATTATCAAACAATTCAGACAATATTGCATTTCATTTGAAAAGCACCTGGGTCTGTCATGCTTGTTTTTAGGTTTAGTGTATTTGTTATCAAGACCTTTTTTTGTGGTATTTGGGCTGAAATTTTTGTATTTGATGTTTAAATTGGACTAAGTATTGCTATTTAAATTTTGCTTAATCAGTTACTTTTTTCCTTCTCATTGGGAAAGTTGTTCCCCGTCCTTCGTTTAGTCTAAAAATGTCATTGGTGTACTTCTGAAATGAACATAAACAATTTTATTTGAAGGAAAAAACAAGAAAAGGGGGGGGGGGGTTGTATGTTATGGCCACTTTTCGGTAGCTACAGTTAGCTGTGTTGAACAGCTGCTTGTAAAATGGCAGTTATGTGTTGTAAATAATGACAAAAAAAATAACATTCAGAAGAATTATTTTTTTTTTAAATTCTGGGGTGGAAAGCAACAATTTCACGAAATAGAAATTTAAGGGGAGAAAAAAACAAATTCACAATAATAAAGTCATTATTGGGAATTTAAAAAAAAGAATAAATGAAACAGGAATGGATATTTTGGTACTTCATTGCAATTTTGGCCATTTGTTTTTGTTATCAGAGATAAGTTACCAGTAATTTCAATACCATATCGCTGCTGCTTTTATTTCCACAAATGAAAGGTAACAATGTAACTGAAAACAGTAATTCAAATAATTTTAATCTTATAACAAAACAGCAGATATACACCACACAAATAATTTATAACTTCTACATTGCTTATAGGAAAGAATTGCACATTAAGTAATAATTTAAATGGTATAGTTTCAAAAGTAATTGTAAACCACAGTACAAAATAGAACTATATATATATAAGGTTTAATCAGAAAGCTCAGTAAAAGTTGCAGAAATTAATTGTATTTGATAATTGTTGATATTCTTTGATATGATCTTCTTAATGATATTCAAAAGTAAGTGTAAAGCACAGTATGAAATATAAAGAGCCGCCATCTGATTTAAATGTGGGGTTGTTGGTTTCAACATCCCACATTTTTGTTGGTCCACTGGGAATGGCAAATACCTTTCAGTACAGAATTTTATTCAAATATGGACACAAATTGACCTCTCAATTGGCACAGCAAAATCCATAACATGCATTGCACTTGGCAGAAGCATGAAAGGTTGGCTCAGCTACATAAACAGAATGAAGAGTGCAGTGAATTTTATTAGAATTACAACTCAGTTTATTTGGTAGAGGAAGCTGTTGGCTTTCTGGTTTGAATGTTGGCTTTCTGGTTTGAATGTCAATTTGTATCTATATATAGAATGTAGATACAAATTTAGGTCACAGAAGTTCAGCGTTCTCGGAGCATAACTGCCTTTCGTGGCACCGGTGTTTGAAAATTTGAGATGAGAACTAATATAATTCAAAATTCTGGGACTGTTTCTTACTGACAGTCTTATCTTAGGTCAGGTCAATCAAACCTCTAGCTGGTGACTATATTTGTAGAGGTAAAGAGGGTCCGGAGGCTAGTATTTCATTTTTGATGGTATTCTAGGCCCAACAATTTTAAGTCAGGTAGCCATTAACAATAGTCTGCGTCAGTCAAAGAAGAGGAACTGTTGTGCCATCTCTTAAATTGGTCATAAATGTAAATTGCAAAGAAGGGTTTAATAAGCTTTAGGTAGCATAAGCTGTACTACTGTTTACTTTTTTCATAAAGTTTTACTTTTGTGGATTCTCACCATGGTTGAAAGGATAATGGTTAAGGGTCTAGAAGGTGCAAAGGACATAACAGGTGAGACAATGGAATGATAAGTTATGGGACAGAGATAGATGTATGGGATTAGTTGAAGATGATAGTAAGACACAGGAAAATACAGTGGCTATGGAAACAAAGGACAATAAAATATTGATGGGTGGAAAAGAGAGAGATTTTGATGACAGTGGGACATTGGTGAATGAGCTTTCAGGCAAGATTGAATAATCTTGGAGAAATTAGCGGAGTTATAAATGGGGTAAGAGATATTATTATTTTTTATTATTATATGACTGGATTTGGGGATGAGGAAGTTGATAATGGAGAGGATGAATATAGTGAAAACTACATGTCATGGTCTGTGGATGTGGGGAGTCATGAGAAAATAACGGGTGCAATAGCCATTGGGAACAATGCAAAGATGTTCTGGAAAGGGTAGGCTGAGGAACGTTAAGAATAAAACCGATAGAACATTAACTGGACTATACTCAGGAGGAAAGCAGAAGTGAAGGATTGCAGATGACTGGTGACTGGGAATGTTTACTCCGTTCTCTTCCAGAAGTAAGTCTCCTGGCTGTTTTAGAGCAGTTGGGCTTTGAAATAGGTCTTAATATAATGGATGATGTTGGTTCAGGGGACACTCCTACCTCGAGGGCCACGGCTACATCTTCCTGCAATAGATCCTCTCAGCCTAGGAAAAGTGCCAAAGTTAAACATGTGCAATGTTTGAAGAATATTATGCGTAACGTTAAGAAGGATTTTAACTTAGCCAGGGCAAATAGGAATTTGGAGAAGTCAATGAAATGCAAATCACCTGTTTCTTTTTGGTTTGTCTCCATGTGATGGAACACAGTGTGCACTAGATCATGGGAATTTTTATCTTGATCGTGTGAGGGAACCTGTAGATTTAATCTCCAGTGCTGTAGTCTCCCATTCCAATTAAACGGCATGTTGTCCCAATTAAGCGAAGAAAACTCTGGCTATTTTCTTGATTAGGTTCTCTTCTTTAAGATTTGTCCCAGATAAATGGCTGCCATGATTAAATGGAGGCCCAAATAACCAGAATCTACTGTACTTGATTTTATTTCCATTGATTTAGTTTTGGATTTTTAATGTACAGTATCAGCATATGTTATTATTATCACATTTAAAATTAAAAAATTTTGTGTAGTACGGTTGTAAATTTTGGGCTCAAGGCTTTTATACTGTAATGCACCACAGGATCACATAGAACAGGGGTGGCCAACGAGTCGATCACAGATTTAATTTCAGTCGATCACGACGAATTTTAAATATACAGTCATCCCTCGATTTGTGCATCTTGTGCAATGAAATTTTTGAAATGATAGCGACACATTTTGAAGAAAAAAAAAGTAGATCGCATCACATATTAAGTTGGCCACTCTTGATATAGAGGTATGGAATGCTGAATTTTGAACATAACCAAAAAAGACCAAAAATAAGTGCATGGATTCACCTACAGTGGTCTATGACATCATTGAAAGAACAAAGTGCTTAAAATGGAAATGAGCAGGCCATATATTATAAAGAAATTAAGATAGATGGGACCAAACAAATGATGATGATATATATAGAAGATGATGATGATATACGTACATAATTAAGAATTACTGCATTACATATGCAATACCATAAAATATATTAAAGAAATTAAATTCATCGTTTATTCCTTTATAAAATGAGGAATAAGGAACATGCTTATTTATAATAACATAAAATAAATGAAATTCTACTGTTTATTCAACTTTTATTACCATTTATATAAACTTAAATTTGCACATTGATATTACAAAAAATCATCATACTAAGTGATGTAAACCATGGGAGAAGAAAATTATAGTTCCATTTTCTTGCAGTTGCAATTCAAACAAGTATCAAAATTTTCGAAAAATGAGCTACAAAATTTCAAATTTTTTTAATGGAAATATTTTCATTTTCATAGCAATCCTATTGTTACCTAAATAATCAAAAGCTCAATCAATGAAATAGATTCAAGATTAATGCTTTGTTTATGTAAACAAGAGAAGTATGACACATTTCATTAGTTTCAAGCATTCTAAAATGTACTTTCAACTTAATAGTAATTGATAACTGTATCGCTCTTATGAATTGTAAAATTATATTGCATTTATTAATGAATTTTTTCACATTTATATTTAAATATCTACTTTAGTTATTGCATGCTAAATAAAGTAGCGTAATTTATTACAAAATAATTTGTATACGGTTTGATAATGAGCTTATGGTTTACTTCATAATCCATACCTTCAAGTGTAAAAGTTCTATTGTATAGAACTTTACATTTAAAGATAACATCATACTTATGTGGCAGCAGTATAATAGTGAATTTTTTTTAAATATTTTATGAGGACTGGTATTTTTTCCCCCAGCCCAGTACCGGGCCATGGTTCACACTTTGGGAAACCCTGCTTTGATTTGCTTAAAGGAAAAAAATTCTTCTTGGATTTCTCTGTTGTATCAACAGTTATCCTTGACCTAACTTTCTTCTTTTTTTTTATAATTTAATTTGGTTCCTCCACTCTTTTCTACCCACCCAGTCTCCATTCTTCAATTTTGTCTTTCCATAGCTGCCCTTACTCCCTCCTTCTAGTGGGTGTTCATTCTATTGCTTTTTTTAGGTAATCTTTTTTTTCTCCCATTCTCAAAATGTGTCCATACCATTCTAATCTTTTTTGTTCTATTTTGTCGATAATGTTTATGAAATGGGGGGGGGGGTTATTTTTTTTCTTCTTTTGATATGGTGGTATACGTAGTACTATAACATTCATTTGCCGGCCGGGTGGGTAAAGTGCCTGCCTGGCAACCCAAAGGTCGCGAGTTCAAATCCCGCCTCAGGCCTGGATCAAAGTACAGTCAGTCCTGGTATAACACGTGTTTACACTACACGAATTCGATCATACACGATTTATAAATAGGGGAACGATATCTTATATAACACGAACTGAATTCGCTAATGCACGATTCACCTTTGTGTTTACAAGAAATGGCAGTCGGACGCAGAATCACCCCAACCGAACGCAACACGATAGGAATGAAGAGAAGATTCTGAAAATGTATTTGTTTTTTATATCAGTGAAGGGGGAACACATTTCACCATAACGTAAAAACCAACACAATTCCAGCTATCGGTATAATCGCAAATGCAATTAGATCGAGTTTACTACCAGTTTATAATAGATTCCACTAGCAGAAACGTAACTGGAAATTGTTTTTACTGTTTTATGGTAGTAACCCCTAGAAATGTGCTTTAGTAAAATATGAGGTGTTAATAGTGTATCTCTGCCTTTACGATGTTGTTTATTCAGTTGCTACAGCTTTGTTTATGTGTATCAAGCATGCCTCCTCGTTTTGTAATTGTGCTTTATTCCCTAAAAATGAGTAAAATACTTAAAAGGTGTGAAAAGGAAGCATCCTGGTGAAGACACTGCAGATTCACAGAGAAAAAGAAATCGATAAACAGAGGCAGACTGGGTCAAAAATTATGAGGCCACTACAAATTTCCTGGGTCTTACCCAGGAAAATTTGTAGTGGCCTCATACTAGCGTTTATGGCCAAAATCATACCGACCTCCGGCCCACCGGGGTTTCTGTGGTAGGGCTTATGGCCAGTCCACCTCTGTCGAAAGAGAAAAAATATGAAATTGTGAAACGCTTTGAGCGAAATGAAAGACCATATGATATTGCACGTGATACAGGCCTAAATGAGGCAATGCCGAGAATTACAAAGAATTCAGAGAAAATAAAAACAACTTTCATAGCAGGAACAACTCAAAGTGTAATTAAAATCCATTCGATTAAGACACAAGAATTGGAAGAGATGGAAGGGCTGTCATCTGTTTGGATAGAAAATCAAACAAAAAACAAGTTTACTTACGATAGAAGCAAAAGCATTAGCAATATTTTATTACGTAATAGTCGTAATAAAATACTTACGTATTTTATTATGATTATTTATTGTGTTTGGTAATGTTTTGGTTACAAATGTGTGTTCAGTCTTGAGTGGTCAGCACCTAACCCTATTTTTCCCAAAGGGCCTGTTGTTTATATTGCACGAGGGTTTCTAGGAACACAACTATCGTGCTATACGAGGACTGACTGTTCTGCAAAAACCTTGGGGAGGTGCATTATGGCCACAGAAGCCGATGTGCCAACAACTACCAAAAAAAAAAAAAAAAAAACCCTATAACATTCAAGCATATATAACTTATTTTGGCATCCAACTTTATGAATGTTTTCAATTTAAAAAATTAAAATTATGTTAAAATCACGATGTATAATATCTTTTATTTTGAAGGTCCCCTTCCTGCTCCCAAAAAAAATATACTGATTGGTGCACAGCTTACGCTAGCACCCTCCCTTGCATAACACTTTTTGATCTGAGACAGTTCTGTTATTCCTGATACTCTGTTGTGATTTAAATATATGTAGAATTTTTTTGTAATTGTATCCCTTGTAGAGTTAATATAAAATGGATTTCTGTTTTAAGTTATTTATATTTTTTTCCCCTCTAAAAATGCTGAATGATGACTTTTATACATCAGTGTGCATGCCTGCATTTTTTTTTTTTTTTTTTTTTTTTATGTGCCAAGTTAATGATTAATAACCAGTCATAATCATATGACTGTAAAGAAAACCCAGAAAGCATGCATAACCATTGCTATAATTTCACTGTCATAATATTGGTATAAAATTTTTATTATTCACAAATAATGTGTTCTTCACTTAATGTTTACTCTAATGTAGGACTATTGTTGTGGGTGAATGACACACAAATGAACCTACAATGCATGCATATTAAGTGCCATAGCGTCATCTAATAGCTAAATTTTTTTTTTGGGGTGGGGGGCACTTTACGGTACTGTACATTACTGAAATGTCCTTGTCAAACCAGCCAAAGAACCATTAGATTTGTACTTAGAGGTTATATTCTGTTGGCAATAGTATAAATCACATACAGTGACCTGATTTTCTGACATCCAATGAATAAAAAGCTGTGCTGTTGGACATTTGATTTACATACCCATCTTTGTATTACTTGTTTCCTTAACCTCAAAAAGCATGATTTTTTAAATATTTTTCAGCTTTTATATACTGTATTTAATTATATAATATCGGTGTAAATACACCATATTTAACCCATAGATTTGAGCTACGATTGTAGCGTAGAAGGCATCGTTTTAATTGTATCTCATAATGTGGTTGCCTTCACAAGATAGCTACTATTGAATTACTAGTCTTCTCTAGTAGAGAAGACTACTGTTATTTATTTTCAGCGTACCACCACCCAGACGATCGTTTCGAAGCTTTTTGGCTTTGTCATCAGTGGGCGGGTAGGTAATACAACAAGCCATCTCAGTTGCGAAGTTATATCCACATTATGAGAGATGCCAGAAGAGAAATTTATTTGAAGTAATTCAGTAGTAGCTATCTTGTCGTGAAGGCAACCACATTATGAGATACAATTAAAACGATGCCTTCTATGCTACAATCGTAGCTCAAATCTATGGGTTAACTATGGTGTATTTACACTGATATTATATAATTAATTATCAAAACCCATAAGGATTATGCCTAGTGCATTTAATTTTCCAAAAAACTGTATTTAATATACTTAACACTTTAATGCATACAGTTAAAATGCACAGTTCAAAGTTGTTCCCCCCAGGTGAATGTGCTATCAAGGTCATGTGATTAAAGTGCCCATTACCAATGTACTCTATTTCCTATTAGTTAAAAGTAATTTCTGTTTAGAATCACCTGTCCATCCTCTAATAATTTATTTAAATTATTAGAGAAGCTCTCTGGCTGAAAGCAAATTTCTCTACATTTGCAACCATTCTTCCTCAACGTAAATTTATTTGCCCTTATTATGTTTTCTAAACAATGGTAAGGATGCCATCAACATTTAAAGGCTAAAACACCCAAATTCAGATCTCTTAAGTGCCTAGTTTTTAGACACTAAGATCAATGAAGGGAACAAAAATTTCAACAGATCCACATCTCTCCTAAAATGAAGCATCTTTTGAAATATTTATATCAATTTAAATTATACAGTAATAACTGTCCTCTATATACACCTCCAAAGATCTTCTAAACTGCAGTGCTATAGACTAATCAAAAATGTTAGTGTACTCATTATTTTATGTACTCATAACTATGGTGCCTCAAATATTATCTATCTCTACTATAATATATTAAAGTCTTTCATGTCTGTTTAAAAAAAGTCAATTTTTTCAGGAAAGCATAGTGTTTGTAAATCAAGAGATTGCTTTATAATATACAGCAAACCCTGAGGTCCAATTTTCCCACTCCCAAAAAGAACCATAATATATATGGAGAATGGAATACATTTTAAATGAATAGCAATACATTTCTCCACTGGAACAGTGCTTTTTATTTAACATACAAGTGGAGTGTCTCCACAAAATGAGACTGATGCACCTTCAAACTTAATTTCTTCAATGCTACATAGGAGAGAGGCTAACTTCTGTTTCTACAGGTAAGTTTTATAGCCCTTTCATAGCATGAAGCCTTTTCTTTGAATTCACTATGTCAAGGCATTTTATTGTCTGAAGCCACATTGGCTATGTGGTGCCCATTTTACAATATTAGATGCAGCTAACATTTGGATCTTTTGATGTCAGCTGCACCTGATATTATGAAAAGATGAAAGAACAAGGATATTACAATAGACAATCTGGTAACTACCCCAAAGAGGGTAATTATGTCATCATAAGATAAGGCCTGTGAAGATAAGTGAAGTGGAAATATCCACTTTTTATACGGAATTGTATAACCATGGTTTCTGTGGTAGTGCAACAGATGACAAGCTCATCCATACACTTGTAAGCAAAGTTTGACATTTGTCTCCAAAATATTGTTGGGATATCAGACACATGGTGTCACACAGATATAAGGAATGCAGCATTTTAATTTTGGAGAGTACAATGTATACGAGAATGGACAGATGGGATAGGAAGGGTGGAGGAGTTATGCTATTAGTTAAGAAACACATAAAATCTAAGGTAGTGGATCCAGTTGACATGGGTGGACAGTGCAATGTTGAGTCAGTTTGGTGTGACATAAGCAATTGGAAAGCAACAGTGAGAATAGGAGTGTGTTATAGGCCTAATGACACCAATGTGTACAATGAACAACTGTACAGAGAAATAGAGATGGCCAGTAAATCAGAATGTTTTATAAATGGGGATTTTAACTTCCCAGATATTGAATGGAACTTGTGGATTGATCATTCACACACTAACAAGACTTTTGTGGATGGTGGTTGGTTGTTCGATGATTGTTTTTCTACAGCAGCATGTTCGAGAGGCAACCACAGGGAGTAATACTCTTGATCTGATTAACAGTGGTGATTATTCGTGATTAAGAATTTGCAGATAAAGCTTTGTTCACTGTATACTGTAAACTTTGTATACTTTGTTCACTGCCACTAGGTGGCAGTGAACAAAGTATACTGATATGGGATTTAATTAAAGATGTAACTACCATCAGGGGTAAAGGGAAGGGCTTTTGCTTTCGTAAAGGTAACTAAGCTCGTGTCAGACACTTTTTTTTTTTTATTCTATACAATGGAAACTATTGATGATGTTACCAAACAAACAATAGCAAATTCTAAATGGGAAGCATTCAAGGAATTAATCTTGGAAGCTACTACGCTTTTCATACCATCTAAGAAATACTGTTCAAGATTTAGGCTCTAATGGATGTCAGATGAACTAATAAGACTTGTGGCAGAGGAGAAAAATGCATGGGATGCATTGTAGGATCATCTAGACATGACTGCAGTTATTTGGTGAGTATGCGGTTGGCACACCAAGGGTCCTGAGCTAGATATCATCATTCTTCTCTTTCTTGGCAATTCCTCTCTCTCTCTCTCTCTCTCTCTCTCTCTCTCTCTCTCTCTCTCTCTCTCTCTCAAGGTAACTCAATTTTTTTTGGGTGGCAGCATAAGCCTCAGGCTTCCTTGCATCATATGGCTAATAATAATAGTTTAGACACAGCATGGGTTTGTTAAGGAGAAATCTTGTCTGACAAATTTGATGGGATACTACGATGTGGTTATAAAGGAACTGGAGGCAAAAAAGAATTTTGATATGATATACTTGGATTTCAGGAAAGCTTTTGATACTGTTAAATATGGAAGACTGCTGTACAAATTGGAGTAGTATGGCATTAAGGGCAAGTTGCTGCTATGGATAAAGGGATGATTTAGTGGAAGAAGACAGAGAGTGGTAATCAATGGACACTACTCCTCATGGACTAATATTATTTTAGTCTCCAGGGTTCAGTTGGGCACATTTTTTTCTATATTTGTCAATGAAGGTATATCAGTCTTAATGTCCAAGTATGCAGACGATACGAAGGTTGGCAGGGTTGGTAACAACAGTATGCTACTGCAGCAGGATCTAGGAATGTTGGGCAGATGGGCTGAGAGGTGGCAACTGAAGTTTAACTTTGACAAATGCAGAGTACTGCATAATGGGTAGCAGTAACCCCAGAGTAACATACCAAATGTGTGATACTACACTCAGTAGTGGAGAATAAAAAATATATGGAGATTATTGTGCAGTCAGATATGAAGTTTTCTAAACAGTGCAGACAAGTTATCAGAGCAATTCATGGAGTCTTGTCAATGATATACAGGAATAAGCCTCAGGCTTCCTTGCACAATACAGCTAATAATAATAATAATGCTCATGGTATTTTTCCTCTTGCTCAGATTACACACTTGAGAGGGCATAAATTAAAAATTGAGCAAAGACAGTTGTAGAATAAATGTGCAGAAATTTTCCTATAGTCAGCGGGTGGTTGATTGCTGGTGCAAACTTCCATCTCTCTTTGTGGAAGTTGATAGCTTAATAAATAAATTCAAGGAAGAACTGGACAGACGTTTGGAGTGAATGGATAGGTAAAGTGGGAAGTTTTTTTTTTTTTTTTTTTTGGGATGCTTGTACAAGCTTGCTTTCTTGTATCATTTGTGTCTATTAATCCTAATACCAGACATTGCTTAAAGTTGTATGTTGTCCAATGTTCTTTGATTCCGAAATAGTGAAAATATGTCCTATAGAGGAAGATATGTTGATTTGAGAATATTTGAAGAATGCTATTGTATTACATTTTTCCAACTATAAAGTAGTTTGAATACAGTGGTGTGTGTTTTGGGGGGGGTTGTATTTTTGAATTTGAATTGGCATTCAAATTTCGTGAGTGTCCAAGCAATGCTATGCTATTACTCTATTGTACTGTTCCCAATGTTGAAGTTTGAAGAAGGCAGGTTAGTTGCTGTGATCTGCCTTTGTAATTTTAATTAGAATCATTGATCACAATGCCTGGAACTTTCACATCTGAGTTCTGTGTTGATATTTTGTCTAAGTTCAATGTTACTCAAGGAGGTCCTTTCCCTTAATTACAGGAAAGGACTTCCTTGAATATGGAGGATATTTGCAGTAGTGTGCAATTATATTTCTCCCACACTAGTATTCAAATCAGTGTATTATGTATAAGTAGGTTCACGGCATGGCTTTAGACTCTCCAGTAAGTGCTTCTCTTGTTAATTTAGCCATGGAAGAGCTGGATTCTATGATTTTTAATGGATCTGTTCCACCACCCAGATGCACATGGAAATATCAATGATACGTTTGCCATTATATGGAAGGGAGGAGGGACAAAGTTCTCAGTGGGGTTTCCCATTTCATTTGGTTTACCTCTGAGATGGAAGTAGGGGTACCTTCCCTTTCCTTAACATGTTGGTTTGTAGGGACAGCCCTAGAATGAAAATTAAAGTTTGTAGGAAACCTATGTGTTGGGTTCAATATATGCATTACAGTACGACACAAGCCAACACTCATAAAAATAGCGTAATTAGGGCCCTATTGGATGGTCCCAAAGCAGCACCTTCAATGATAGACTGGTAGAAATTAGACACATGTCACAACAGATTAGTGTAAATGTGGAACCCCCCCCCCCCCCAAGAAGATTTTGGGGTGGAGGCTGCACACTGCTGTGTAGAGGGTAAAAGACTCTGAACCTATCAGGATACAGGTGGAACTGTATACAAGATCTAATGGTCAGGTTGTATGGAGTGTAATGCTTTTTTTTTTTTTTTTTTTTGGTAGTTGTTGGCGCATCAGCTTCTGTGGCCATAATGCACCTCCCAAGGTTTTTGCAGTACTTTGAACCAAGTCCAAGGCGGGATTCGAACCCGCGACTTTTGGGTTGCTAGGCAGGTACTTTACCCACCTGGCTAGCCCGGTCGGCGAGTGTAATGCAGGGTATTCAGTGCATAAGTTTAAAGATTGTACATGGGGATACAAAAGCAATAGAGTCATTAATTATGGGAAATCTGATATGGCTGAGCACTTCTGGGAGGAAGATAATCAAATTCAAGGTGTGCGTGTGTATTGAGTGCTAGGTCCAGGCATGTCAAGAAATTAGGTGCCAATTCAGCGTTCTGATAGGTGTCTATGAGAGTTTGAAGAGTAGGGTATATGCCCTTGAAGGAATTAAAATGGGGGGACCCGTCAGGCCCTCAGCTGCCCAACTCAAAGCCAGAGCCCACTCTTGTGCATCAGGCAACACAGCGGCAATCTTCAGGGCAGAATGCACTGATCCCACGGGAGCTAGTTATTGTTGGTGACTCTGACTCTATTGTTATGGAGATGTTCTACCTATCCTTATTGTGCAAAAAGGATAGATAGAACAGGATTAGGGTATGTCTGCCAGGAGCAAAAGTTGGTGCCCTTGGCATGAAAGTAGAGCAGATATCATCTTTTAAGGACACAAAGGGCGATATTGTTATACACATTGGCACTAATGACATTAAGAGTAGGAGATCTGTGGACTTAATTAGCAAGTACAGGTAAATATTGACAAAAAAGTCGAGTTAAGGTTAAATTTGAAAGTTTCTGCAATTCTGCCCAGACATGATAGGATGGAGTATATGATGAGAGCCTTGTCAATCAAATAGGCCCTGGAGAGATTGTGCAAGGCTTCATGGGGTAGAATTTTTCTCAGCACGGTCTGTGCTTCTTAACAGGAGAGACTGTTTCTATAGGGATGGGATACACTTGAATAGAAAGGGTGCAAGAATATTTGCTGATGCTATCCAGGCAGTGTTAGGTGGGTCAGGAAACTGCCAGCTTGGGGGGGGGGATTCACAGACTAACAGATTAAGAATGGATGCAGCCAAATGTGAAAGTGATTCTTGCACTGCTTCTTGGAATGAGCAGCAGCCTGGATAGCAAATTGCTGGGGATATACAGGACTGCTGGGAATTGTCATGGAACAAGTAAATGCATGGGCTGTTTTAGGATAATTAAGAGTAAGAACAGGTGCATGTACACCAACTGATGCAGGAGTTTAGCAATTAAATTTGGTGGATTTGAGGTGCTGGTCAAGACAACAAAGGCAGGTATTCTTGGGATATCAGAGACATGGTGTCACACAGATATAGGGAATGCAGAATTGGAATTTGGGGAATACAATGTGTACAGAAAGGATAAACAGGATAGGAATGGAGGAGGGGTTATGCTGTTAATTAAGAAGCATCTAAATTATAAGAAAGTGCATCCAGCTGACATTGTGGATGGTGCAGCATTGAGTCAGTTTGGTGTGACATAAGCATTGGGGAAGCAAAATTAAGAGTAGCAGTGTGTTATATGCCTAATTGACTGTGATGAGTACAATGAACAGCTGTACAGAGAAATAGTGGGCCAGTAAATCAGATTGTCTTACAGTAGGAGATTTTAACTTCTCAGATATTGACTGGAACTTGTGGGTTGGTCACTCACATAATAACAAGGCTTTTATGGATTTATTGGATAATTTTTTTTCTACAGCAGTATGTTCGAGAGGCAACTGGAGGGAGTAATACTCTTGATCTGATTATCAGCAGTGATTCATCATGCATTAGAATCTGCAGATAAAGGAACCACTAGGTGACAATGATTACAGCGTGTTGATGTGAGATTTATTTAAAGATGTAACTACCATCAGGTTTAAAGGGAAGGGTTTTTGCTTTCATAAAGATGATTACAGTGGTTTCAAACAGTTTTTAAATTCTATACAGTCGGATTAACTGATGATGTTACAACACCAAATTCTAAATGAGAAGCATTCAAAGAAGTAATCGTGGTAGCTACCAGGCATTTCATACAGATTAAGAAATACTGCTCAAAGTTTAGGCTTAATTGGATGTCAGATGAACTGATGAGACTCATTACAGAGAAGAAAAATGCATGGGATACATATAAATTATCAGGTGATACAGAAGACTGTTGTAGATATAAGCTGGTCTGTAATCAAGTTGCAAAGGAGATTAGGCAAGCGAAGGCAGATTATGAGAGTTTTTTCAAAGGATGCAAAGAAAAACAACAAAGACCTCTTTACTTATGTAAACACTAGAAGTGGGATGAATCAGATTGGTCCACTTGATGTTGGTGGTCCAATTGTTGATGATCCTGCTCAGATAGCTGACAAATTGAATGAGTATTTTGCAGCTACATTCACACATGAGTTATTCAGGGAGTGGAATGCCAGAAGTTTATCAGTGTCTGGCAGGGAGCTAAATAATTTTGTAATAACTGAGAGCAAAATGGAAGAGAAATTATTGAAATTAAACATAAGAAAGGCACCTGGGGTGGATGCAATCTATCCAGTTATACAGCCAGTTCTGCTATAACACAAATTTTGGCAATGCAAATTTGCTCCAACGCAACTGATGTACACGGATGATGAGTCAAATCATTATGACCACCTACATAATATGATATTTGTCCTCCGCATGCAGCCAAAACAGCTCCTACCCGGCGAGGCATGGATGCCACAAGATTTCTAAATGTGTTTTGTGGTATCCAGTACCAACACTTAACCAGCAGATCCTTTAACTCCTGTAAGCTCTGTGGTTGAGACACCACAGATCGGAATTGCTGTTCCAACACAAACCACAGTTACTCAATGGGATTGATGTCTGAGGAATTTGGAGGCCAGGGCAATACCTGGAAGTCTTCCTCATGTTCTGAGAATGAGTCTCAAACAATCCGGGCAGTATGGCATGGCACATTATCCTGCTGAAAGACGGCACCGCTAGAGGGTAAGACATTGCCGTGAAAGGATGTACCTGGTGTCAGCAATGATTTTTAGGTAGGTGGTAGACATCAGAGTGCCGGGCACGTGGATGACTGGACCCAGGATATCCCAGCAGAACATCACCCAAAGCATGACACCGCCCTCACCGGCTTGTTATTGTCTCACTGTGCATCCAGGTGCCAACACTTCCCCAGGTAAACGATGCACATGTACCCGGCCGTCCACATAGTGCAACAGGAAACATGATTCATCGGACCAGACGACCTTCTTCCAAGCACTCAAGGTCCAGTTTCAATGCTCGCATGCCCATTGTAGGAGGCGCTGTGGCCAGTGAACCGTGGTTAGCATAGGCACTCGGAGTGGCCTGTGGCTATTCAGCCCCATTTTCAGCAGGGTTTGATGTACTATGTGTTGGGACACATTGCTCCCATCCCCTGCATTCCAATTACTGGCGAGTTGCACCACAGTCACCCTTCTGTTGCCACTTACCATCTGAGAGAGCTTTCACTCACCTTGAGCATTGATGAGCTTTGATCATCTAACACCTTGCCAGCGGTTCATGGGTTTTCTCTCCTCTGACCACTTTTGGTAGGTACTAACCATGGCTGACCATGAGCTGTGCTGTTTCGGATATGCTCTGACCCAATCATCTGGCCATTACAGTTTGGCTGTTGTCAAACTTGCTTAAGTCCACTGCCTTTCCCATCTGTAGAACAAATGCACCGCTAATTAACAGAGCTCAGTATCAGGTGTTTTTTATACCGTGTCCTGACCCAAGCACGTGCCACAGTTCACCTGCAGTTGCTTCGATTTGCATAGTGACTCACTGGTCATGTTTTGGCTCACCGGTGTATTAGGGAACAATGCGAGTTAATGTGATTTTCGCATTGGCTAATGCACGATTTCGTCTGCGAGTAACACCAGGTGAACGCAAAACCTGACACCAAGCTGAACGTAATGAGCGGCTGTAGTTCTCATTTACTTTAGATGTATTGGTTGGAGACACTTGTCATTTGCTGTATTCACAAGATGACACGTGATATTGTAGGCTGACTCATGTTTTCAGAGCTCATATTTTTCTGTGCAAACAGAAATTTTGTGAGGAAGGATAACGTGAACAGAGGAGCACATTCCTGGAGGTCACTACCAAAAAAACAATAAAAACAATTTGTAGTTCCCGGTTTATTGCACTTCTCTGTTAATGCAATCTAATTATAAACGAGTAGTTAACTTGATCGTACTGCATTTGCAATAATACCAATAGCCGGAGCACTGTGTGTTTTTATGTTATTACAGTGAAATGTGTTTCCCATTCGTGATATTTTCAATCATATAAAAAACATAAATAAATTTTCTCTGAGTAAACTTGTCACTTGTGCAATATGTGCATCCTGTCTTCGTTGTTATTGATTGCTTATTTTTTTATTACTCATTTAAATTTTACAATCCAAAAAAAAAAAAAAGAAAAAAAAAATGTCAGATAACAGAAACATCAGTCAAGCAAACTTCATATCTTGTCAAGGTATGTTTACTATTTACTTGCTATTATTTACCATAATATTTATTTATTTATTAGAAATTTAAGATGTTTAAATCCCATAAAATGTTAGCAGTTTTATTGGTTTTAGTTTTTAGTTTTACTTGTTTTAGTTTTACTTACCAGACTGAACTTTTTTTTTTTTTTTTTGAGTGCTCTGCCCCATCCCTATTTTTCCCATAAGCCCTGTTGAGTTTAATGCATGAAACGCCATATCACAGAGATTTTTAGGAACACATGTACCTCCTTATAGCAGAACTGACTGTATTAAAGGATTTCAGCAAAGGAAGTAAGCAAACCCTGAGCCATGATTGAGAGCTTCCTTGGACTCAGGAAGGTACCCATGGACTGGAGATGTGCAAATGTGGCCCCAATTGACAAAAGAGGATTGAATGGTGACACAAGTAATTACAGGCCTGTTAATTTAATTTCTCTTCTGGGAAAATTAATGGAGGTACTGGTTAAACAAGTACTACAGGATCATCTAGACAAGATTGCAGTTAGAGTTCAGACACGGTTTGTTAAGGGGAAGTCTTCTCTGACTAATTTGATGTGATCACAAAAGAACTGGATGCAAAAAGTAATTTTGATATCATATACAGGTAACTCTTGTATAATGCGGAGGTTAGGTTTCAGAAATATCACGCTTTGTAGAAATCACGTTGTATGAGGTTCAGGTTTCATATGAAATGTAGGGTTATGTTCCGTAGTGGGTTTTTAATTATAAAAACAACAATGACATTCAACAAAAACATTTTATTCATTCAAGAATTCATGTAACTAACTATTTAACAAATACATAGCATAAAATTATAAAAATTAGGAATTGTACATAAATTTCATTTAAAATAATTAAATGCACATGGCATAATACTCTAAGAGTTTAGTATCTATATAATATCGGTGTTTAGATACACCATAGACACTCTTAAAAAAACTACAAAGTAGTTGTTGTGGGCATCATTTGCTCTTTCTCATATTGTGCTCTGCCTTCACGACGAGTTGCCATGATACTGCACTACCACAAATAAGTAACGCTTCACTAATAGAGAAGATTATTGTTACTTATTCTCAGTGAGTACCACCATCCAGACATGTTTCAAGGCTATTGGCCTATCATCAGTGGGTGGGCAGAGGTACCCTAGTATTGCAGACATGATGACCCAGTTGTGAAGTTAATCGCACAATATGAGAGATGCCAAAAGTTGTATAAGATAATATTTAAAATAATGAAATGCACATGGTGTATCTAAACACCGATATTATATAGATACTAAACTCTTAAAGTATTATGCCATGTGCATTTAATTATTTTAAATATTATCTTATACACCTTTTGGCATCTCTCATATTGTGCGATTAACTTCACAACTGGGTCGTCATGTCTGCAATACTAGGGTACCTGCCCACCCACTGATGATAGGCCAATAGCCTTGAAACATGTCTGGGTCGTGGTACTCACTGAGAATAAGTAACAATAGTCTTCTCTATTAGTGAAGCGTTACCTATTTGAGGTAGTGCAGTATCATGGCAACTCGTCGTGAAGGCAGAGCACAATATGAGAAAGAGCAAATGATGCCCACAACAACTACTTTGTAGTTTTTTTAAGAGTGTCTATGGTGTATCTAAACACCGATATTATATAAATTTCATTGCACATAATGCATAAATTTCAAAATTAAAGAAATGGATATTTTAATCGTCATTACTGTCTTCAGAAAAAATATTTCGTAGATATTCTTTATTTATGAGTGGCCGGATGTCATAATCACTTGAAATCTCTTCGACATCATTTGTATAATTCTCACTGGGCACTTCAGCTGGTTTTATTATCAAAAAGTCGGTAATAAGACCTTGCTTGCCACTATGCTGCAATTTTTTATTAAGTTCATAATATGGAGCTAAACAACTGTCCAATTGTCTTTTGAATTTTTCCTAGCGCTCTGTTGAGGGATCATTATCTGTAAAATAACTCCCTAACTTTTGTGCCAAATTTAATCCTTCTGCTAATTTCTTTAGCAGAAGGATTAAATTTCTTTAGACTGAACTCTTTGACGGACTCAGCACAATCAGAATCTTCAGTACCTCACCATTTGTATTTGGTTTGCCGTCTTCTATTAATTGAACCAATTCCTCCTCATTTAAATCTCTTTCTTCATCAGTTAATTCACAAATTTCATTTTCAACCATATTGGAAAATCCCTCGCCACCACAAATGTGTGCCAGGTTTGTTATATGACTTAGTTCAGCCTCCACAGGAGGTATGAAATTTCGATTAAGGACGACACCAGGCCATATTTTTTTCCAGCAACCTTTCAGTGTACGGGGTTTTAACTCCTTTATACATAGAGAAATAATTTTTACACAATTAAATATTGAAAACTCTTTCTACACTTGAGGCAGTGTCATGTTTGGATTAGATTTAATTTTTTTGAAAATTAATTTGATTGTTTTACGAATATAATACACTTTAAATGTTGAAATTATCCCTTGATCAAGGTGTTGAATAAGTGACATTGTATTAGACTGCAAATAAATTATTTTAATATTCGGATGGGTTAAATTTTTTGAGTGTCCTGTCACATTATCTAAAATTAGTAAAATTTTAAAGTTTTCGATATTCGTTATCTTTGTGTATTTTTCTATATCAGGCACAAAATAGTTACAAAACCAATTTTCAAATATGCCGCGCCTTTTTGTTGGCTCTCCAATAAACAGGGAGGGTGGACTTGTGAATCACTTTCATAGCATGAGGATTTAAAAATCGGTTAATTAACAGTAGAGTGTTTCTGTCTTTAAAAACTTTGGATCCAGGAGCTGTTTTTTTTTTTGTTTTTTTTTGTTCTCATTTTTCAATATATAAATGCGTTTCGGCATTTTTTTTCCAGTTTAACCCAAATTTGTCTGCATTGAATACCTGGTCTGCACTATATCCACCTTCCTCAATGATTTTTAAAAGTTCTGGGAATTTTCGAGCAGCATCTACGTCTGATGATGCTGATTCTCCTTGGAGCTGAAGATTATGCAAAGAAAATCGCTTTTTAAAATTTTCGAACCAGCCCTTACTGACACTAAATTCATGCTGAGAGCTTTCTTCTGAAAAATCTTATTCAAGTTCTTTTAAATATTGATAAATTTTGAGAGTTTTTTGTTTAATAAGGTTTCCACTCAAAGGCATTTTCTTGTGAGTGCTATCTTCAATCCAAACCATTAGAGATTTCTCCATTTTTCCCATTAAAATATAAATATGTATGTATGTGTGTATGTACGTACTTGCATGTTTCCCCTTATACAGGGTGATTCACTACCAGTGCGACAAACTTGCAGGAGGTGTAGGGGGCACAAAGACGAATCGGAATCACATAGCATTGCAGGGTCCGAAATGCCTTCATCATGCGGTAGAGGACGTTTAACCAGATGTAAAGGAAACATTTTTAAAAAATTTCAAATTCAAATATTGCAGGCTTGCAACATATAAAACAGCATCCATACATAAATGGGTGTTAAATATTTAACATATGGGTTTATATGTTAAATATTTGTCTAGCAGTGTGCAGAAATTGCTGTACACTGTCAAAACATGAAACAAGGTTCCCTGTGGAGAATAGTGAACCAGGCAAAGGACAATCTAACAAACGTTCCATGGTTTGGATGGTACCACAGTCATATTCTATAGGATCATTTCAGTAGCCCAGTGAATCAGATCAAATTTCTATCTTCCAATAAGGGTCAAAAGTTTGTTCAAGCTTTTCTGTGTGGGCTAGAGAGGTAATTATTCCACTGTATAAAGCAATGGTTCAGCAAGATCTGGAATAGAGCATACTGATTTGGAAACCTCATTTTAAAAAGGACACAAAGCTACTAGAAAGGGTACAAAGAAGAACAACAGGATATTTTTATTTAAATACAACAGGATACTTAAAGAAAGTTTACCTTTAAGCATAGACAAAGCACACACAAAATGGAACATACATTAAACAAGTTGGTTAATGTATATACATTACATTCCACAAAAGTTAGATTTTTATTTCTTAAATTAACTGAATTTTTTTCTATTCTGTGATTAATAGAAGTAAAGGTAAATAACTATCTTGTTAACAATTAATTACAATTGATTAATTAATATTTAAAAAGTGATTGTTTACACCTCACTGCACACAAGTATTTCTTCTTGTATCAACAGCATGTTGATTACAAAATAATCTACCTGTGAAATGTAATAAATATTTGGCTCTGTGATTTAAAAATTAAATAATCACACAGTCAACACTTTTGTGGTGTATTTACTTATTTCTTCCTGGATTTTATTAACAATCGAAATGTAAAATGTTTCCACTTTGATTAATATCATAAGCAAATAATAATAATTCATGATTTATGTAATTAGTAAACTGATAACAAAAAAACAAGCAAAAAGCAACGACATTTACACAAATTGAGGACATGCTACTTCTGTGCATTAACCATATTGCTCATTCATTCCTCCAATCAGTGAAATGACAAACATAACATCCAGCGCTTCAGCTACAATATACAGGCAGTTCCCACTTTATGAGTTCCCGGGTTTACAAGTCTTTTTTTTTCAAGTATCAACAGAATACATGAACATTAACTGCAATAAATAAATGCAGTATTTCAAACCACGCATGTAGCTATACAATACAGTAGAGGTCGCGTGAACAGCGATCCCACTGGAAGTCAGCATTTGCGAAACGTTTCTGTTGAAGAAACCAAGTAGCAAAAGTCCTCCGGAGTGGATAATCTGCAGGCTCCAATGATTGGACGTGTTGCAGATGGTATGAACTCATTTGGTTTGTTGACAGTATCCTCCATAAGCGGATTGGGAAATACCCAATCGTTGGCCTATCGCTCGAGTACTTGTACTCGGATTGCCTTCTGCAAGACGTAGGACATTCTCCTCATTGTATGGTGTCCTCGTCATTCGCTCTCGATTCATGGTACGTGAAACAACCAGTCTCACGTAACCTTCTGTGCACGTGTGCGAAAATCGTATAATGAGGAGCATGCCTGTGCGGGGAAATGTTCCTGGTACGAGCGCAGAGCGGCGCGTCCGTTACAGTCCACAGCTCCATACACAAGGTGCATATTGGCCAGTTCAATGTTTGAATACTCGTCCATCCTACTGCCTCGGGAACCGGTTTGCAAATGCTGACTTCCAGCAGGATCGCTGTTCATGCGACCTCCCGTTCAACGTCCTCTACCGCATGACGAAGGCATTTCGGAGCCTGCAATGCTATGTGATTCCGATTCGTCTTTGTGCCCCCTACACCTCCTGCAAGTTTGTCGCACTGGTAGTGAATCACCCTGTATACTGAATCCCATCAGGTGCCAGAAATATGAATATTCCCAGGTAGCAAGCTGCGGTGCTATATGTCCAAATTGTGGTTCAAAAAGAACACACTCAGGCAGACTCTACTGTAACCTCGTTTACCTGTCCCAATTGCAAAGGGAATCATCTGACATTTTCAAAAAATCATGAAATGTGGAAAGTTGGAAATGAAATACAAAACAGAAACCAAAGTAACATACCAGGAAGCCAAAAAGCACATCATGCAGTTTATGCTGAAAAGCACGTATGCTCAAGCAACCCAACCGAAACATTCTATTGCTACTCAGACTGACATTACAGTCTCTCTCCAAACACTTCTTTTGCTGATTGGGCCAGGTCCATGCGTAATGCTAAGTGGCAATCTGCTAAACAAAACCAAATAGAACAAGCAATTAACACTGCAATTTCAGTTCCACCCAATAATCCTGAAACTACTAAAAAAATCAGACAAAAAACAGTATCAACAGATCATGCTCAGACTAAGAAACAATTCCCCATACGTATGGATGTTGACAACAAAACTAACTCAGAAGAAACTATATTAGAATTTCGTGCAAAAGAATACATGGATACAGAGTGATTGGGCTCAGGGTATTACATCATCTAGGTGAGGGAGGAGGTTTAGCGGTTTGGGTCAACACTGTCAGTCTTCTGGTGCAGTTCATCCTATTCTATTGTTTACGTTTTGGTTGTTTTTGCATTTTACATAATTTTGATTTTTGCAAATTTTATAATAAGTACGTAATATTTGTCTGTCATTTTGGCTTCACAGGATAAAGAAGTAAAGCGTAAACAGGTTAACTTGAGTGTTGCTCAAAAATTAGAACTGATTGAAAAGCTTGAAGGTGGTGTAACCATTGCATGTGTGCGCGAAATGTATAGAGTTAAAAAGCAAACAGTTTCAGACATTAGCAAAAAAAAAAAACTTAAGGAGTTTGCATTAAAATACAGTTTAGATGGTTGTTCCAAGATTACTACAGTCGATAGTAGAAAACATATGAAAGTAGCCAAGGATAAAACCTAGAAGAAGCAGTGTACAAGTGGTTTGTTCAGCAGTGCTCAAGTGGTGGTGTTGTTAGAGGTGTTGAGTTACAGTCAGTTGCTGAAAGATTTGCTAAGCATAAAATTTCAGGGGAGTGATGGATGGCTGTGGTGTTATTGAAAGTGCCACGGCATTGTTAATAAAAGAACCTGTGGTGAAACTTTAGTGCAGATAAAGAACAAGTTGAGGCTTCCAGAAAATATCTAAATGACCTCATTAAAAATGAGGGCCTCATTTTATCACAGCTTTATAATGTGACGAGACTGGGCTTTTTTATTGTGCTGTTCCTGAAAATACCCAGGCTTACAAGCAAGAAACAAGCACCCCTGGTTGTAAGCTAAATAAGGAGCAAATTTCAGTTTTATTTTGTTCAAATGCTGATGGCTTGCATCAGCTTAAGCCTATGGTAGTTGGTAAGGCAAAAAACCTCGTGCTTTAAAGGATTTAATGAACCAGTTACCAGCGATATATTTCTCCTCAAAAAAATGCCTGGTTTACAATGGATATTTTCTGTGACTGGTTTTTTTAACCATTTTATTCCTGATGTGCGACACTATCAGACAAATGTGCTGAAAATTCCTTCTCATGAAATAAAGGCTGTTTTACTGCTAGATAATGCACCTGCTCACCCTAATTCTGAGAGTTTAAGGTAGGGATGGGAGAATTAAATGTACTTTCCTGCACCCTAACACTACTTCACTGATACAGCCAGTGGATCAGGGTGTAATCGTTGCATGTAAGAGGGTGTATAAGAAGTTTTTGGAAGAGGTGATGGTTATTTTGGAAGAAACAGAAGATACAAAAGGCACCAGGACATTGCAAAATTTATGTGCATACAACATCAGATCTGCTGTCTTCACCTTAGCAGCTGCGTGGAAAGATATGAAGAATACTACTTTGGCCAATGCTTGGAAGAAGTTGTTGTACGATGTAGAACCTGAAATGGACTTTGAGGGAGTTGAGGTGTCTAATTTTCGGGATCCCCTTCTGAGGGCCAGCAAGAAAAATGCAACTAAGAATAATGTGGAACAGTGGCTCGAAAATGAGCCAGGCTATCCAATTTTTTCTGAGGTAGAGATTGCGGAAAATCTTCTTCATGGAGAACGAGGATGTGCTATTGACAAAGAATCAGTTGCACCTCGTCCTAAATTGTCTGTTATAAGACAACATATGGATGATATCATACATTTCATTTAATCATCGTCAGACCCTGATGTGCTTCCTTATTATGAACATTTTAGAGAATTTCGATGTACAGTAATAAGGAAGCAGCACCAAGGTGTAAGGCAACGGAAGCTTGATGATTTCTTCAAGACCACACTCCATCAACTGGACCTATTTCACCATAGCCCTCTACCAGCAAGGAATTAACACCTCTCCCTCCATATGACAGTAGTTTATGACTCTGAAAATTGTGATTCTTTCAATTAAGTTAATATTAATACTGAATATTATATATCTTTTTTCCCTCTAAAATGGATTAAAATTTAAATTTAAATGGAAACCCTCCATTAGTTACATTGTATAGATTTTGACGTGTTTAATTAAGATAGTTTTTTTGTTCCTGTCGTAAATTTATTTTTATATTTTTTAACAGATGTTTTAGTGACGTGTATAAATTACTGTACATTTTAATAATATTGTATTCATACTTATACATTATAATAACATTTTAATACATCCTGTACATTGTAAGTTCATTATTAATGTTTTTGAAATACATCCGATTTAATAGTCTCTCAGCAGTAGCGGAGACACCTTCCCCCAATTAGTGCATTAAATCGAGGGCCTGCTGTTTATGCAAAATTCAAACAAAACAATCCCACTGTCCAGATTACAGAGTAAAATGGAAATTCACAAAAGCAAATTGGACAAAATATTAGTCTGTTTATTTTGATGATCAGTTTATTAAAACACAACCAATAGATGAAGTCACCTAGCACATTACCACAAAAAATGTTGACAGCAGCTTCTGAAGCAATTCCTCAGTCCTCTGCAAATCAAAAAAAGACATGCAAAACACTGGTGGAATGAGACTTGTAACAGTGCAAAATGAGAAAAAAAATAAAGCTTGGAACCAATTTCGTAGGTTTCTTAAAACAGCCAACCTCATTTTATATAAAAAACAAAAGGCACGTGCACGACAAATCAGAAGACAAGCCAAAAAAGAATCCTGGATAAGGTTTGCTAGTACCATCATGAAAAACACCAGCAGTTGGCTAATATAAAAGAAAATCCAACAATTAAATAATAAGTGCATTCCTTTTCTGCTCCAATCTTGATTAAGAAGGGATGAGAACTGACTTCCCCTAAGGAAATAGTTGATTTCCTTGGAGAGACTTTCAGTCAAATATCAGCAGCATCTGCATACAACAATTCTTTCCTGAAAATTAAAACCTCTGCAGAAAAATATAAAATAAATTTCAACACCACCCAATCCCTTCCTTATAATCAGCCATTCATCCTAGCTGAACTCCAAGAAGCTCTGAACAGAACAGCAAATAGCACAGCAAGACTGGACAGAATTTACTATATAGTGCTTAAACATCTAAATAATACAGTCTTAAGCTTATTACTAATTTTCTACAACCAGATATATCTTGAATGTGTTTATCCTTCCTCATGATATCATTCTGTAATTCTTGCCTTTCCAAAACCAGGAAAGGATCAGTCACTTCCACTAAACTACCGAACAGTTTCCCTAACCACCTGTTTAAGTAAAACACTAGAAAAAATGATACACAGCAGATTAAAATGGATCCTTGAAAGTAAAATGTTGCTAAATATCAACCAATACGGTTTCTGACAAAAGAGATCCTGCTTGGACCTTATGGTAAGAGCAGAAACTAACATTCGCAATGCGTATGTTAAAAATTAACATCTAGTAATGGTGAGTCTAGATATTAAAAAGGCATTCAATACCACATGGAGGTATGGTATTCTTCGAGAGCTGTTTTCTCTGGGTTTGAGAGGACACAAACCCAAATTCATTCAGAACTTTCTTAAGTGCAGAAACTTTCAAGTTCATCACAATATTTTATTCAAGAAGAAAGGGTGCCCCAAAGGTCCATACTTAGTCCTACCCTCTTTGCAATTAGGCTAAATACTATGATGCAGAATATTCCCAAAACTGTAGAAATATGTTTGCTGATGATCTTGCTATATCATGTCATTCACCAAACATAAACAGCATAGAGAGACAGTTACAACTTTCCATAAATAAGTTAAGAGACATGAACAGTACAAAATGGTTATCGCTTGTCAAAACAAAAGACAATTGCATTCATTTCTGTAAAAAGTGCAGATTACATCCAGAGCCTGAACTTAAATTAAAAAACCAACCAATCCCTCTTGGCAGCAGTATCTGCTTTTTAGGTTTAATATTAGATATTAAACTAAATTTTGCATGCACATAACTTATCTCAGAGCTCTCTGCTTGAAAAACTCAATATACTCAAAACCATCTCTGCCATGGCATGGGGTGCAGACAGATACACTCTCATGCATTTGAATCGTTTGCTCATCAGGTCACGTCTAGGTTACGGTGCAGTAGTCTACGACTCAGCTAGGAAAACTGTACTTACAAGATTGAAGACCATACAGCACAGTGCTCTTCGCACTGTTCTTGGGGCTTTTTGAACATCCCCGGTCCAAAGTTTCTGTATAGAGGCAAACGAACCACCACTCCAACTCGGAAGGAAAACGTTATCCTCACCCGTACAGCCAGACTTGAAAACCTTCCAGATCATCTGAATCAACCGCTACTTTTCAATCCTGAAAGGATAACTTTCCATAACAATAAACCCACTGGAAATAGACCCACTGGTATTAGACTACAAGAGTTAATGCACTGGTGGAATGTTCATTTTGAAAACATGCTGAAAGAAACTAAAATACATGATCCACCTTGGTCCTCAATCCCACTTACTGTGACACCTATTTCCGACAGTGAGGGAAAAAGTCCCTGGAAAATTGTTACCCGAAACAAATGCACAAAGGCCATGTTGCTAGCAATGTGCAGAGCTGCTTTATATATATTGATGGCTCAAAATCAGATGCTGCCATAGGTGCTGCAGCAGTCTTTCCCTCATTCACAGTATCTGTATCTCTCCCAGCTGAATGTAGCAGTTATACTGCAGAATTGTATGCAATCCATCTAGCTATACACAATATCAGTATCTGTTCTCCACACTAATAGTTTAATATATACAAACTCCATGAGTGTGCTGTCCACAATAAATAACAATTTCTCAACCCCACATCCCATAGTAAAAGAAATCTGGTCTTGTGTGAATCATTTGAGGAATAGGAATCATACTGTAAAGTTTCTGTTGGATTCTAGGGCATGCTGGCATCACAGGTAACGAAACAGCAGACCAGGCAGCCAGTCACCCAAACAGCAGCAGCGCACCTCCATCTTACCAAGTACCCTTTATAGATTTTGTGAAACATATCCAACGTATCTGTAGGGACCAGAGGTTAAATATTTGGGAAACACATGCGAACAATAAATTATTTGAAATTAAACATCAACCACAAATATGGAGCTCCAGCTTGAGGGGAAACAGGCATGAAGAAGTAATACTGGCAACATTGCACATAGGGCACACACACGCACGCATGCGCGCGCGCACACACACGTGCGTGCGCACACACGCACACACCTGCTCAGGGGCAGTGACCCTCCTATATGCACACATTGTTCATCAAAACTTACAGTTCAACATATTCTGTTAGACTATTCATATTATTCCCATATCAGAAATACTACCTTCCTCTTTCTGACATAAATGCAAGCACCTTTATCACTAACAAACCTATTGGGAAACAATGCCAATCTGGAGGAGCTTTTTGCTTATCTTAAACAAATTAGACTTTATGAATATATCTAATATCAAATAAGGCAAACTCCAGCACTGTTCCAAATATTTGAATAGGCACATTTTGGCCTCAGCTGCCCTTATGCCACTAAACCTCTACAACAACACCACTACCTTGGCTATACCACTGCATCAAGATGAGGTTGAATTACTTCTTTATTTACTGGGGATAGAATATACGTTATTTACTGCGGATGGGATACACTTAAATAGAAAGGGTGCAAGAATTTTGCTGATGTTATCGAGGCAGTGTTAGGTGGGTCGGAAAACTGCTAGCTAGGGGGGAGACAAAGACTAATAGATTAACAGTAGCCACTGGCAGAGGTGAAAGAGATTCTTGCACTGCTTCTATTGGAATGAGCAGAAGCCTGAAAAACAAGACGCAGGATATTTCAGAGACTGCTGGAAGTCATTGCGGTACAAGTAAACACATGGGTTGTGTTAGGGTAGCTAAAAATAGAAACAGGTGCATGTATACTTGCGTGTACACCAATGCTAGGAGTTTAGTAAATAAATTTGATGAATTTGAGGTATTGCTCAAAACATCAAAGGCAGATATTGTTGGAATATCAGAGATGTGGTGTCACACAGATATAAGGAATGCAGAACTGGAATTTGGGGAGTACAATGTCTACAGAAAGGATAGACAGGATAGGAAGGGAGGAGGGGTTATGCTATTAGTTAAGAAACACATAAAATCCAAGGAAGTGAAGCCAGTCAACATCGATGGACTGGGCAGTGTCGAGTCAGTTTGGTGTGACATAAGCATAGGTAAATCAAAATTGAGAGTAGGAGTGTGCTATAGGCCTAATGACTCTGACGAGTATAATAAGATACTGTACAGGGAAATAGAATGGGCCAGTAAATCAGAGTCTTATAATGGGGGATTTTAATTTCCCAGATATTGACTTGAATTTGTGGTGTTGATCACTCACACACTAGTAAGGCTTTTGTGGATTTATTGGATGATTGTTTTCTACACCAGCATGTTCGGGAGGCAACTAGAGGGAGAAATACTCTTGATCTGATTATCAGTAGTGATTCTTCATGCATTACGAATCTGCAGATAAAGGAACCACTAGGTGGCAGTGATCACAGTGTGCTGAAGTGGGATTTACTCAAAGAGGTAACTACCATCAGAGGTAAAGGGAAGGGTTTTTGCTGTCGTGAAGGCAACTATGATGGTCTGAGAGAGTATTTAAATTCTATACAGTGGGACCAACTGATGATGTTACCAACAGCAAATTCAAAATGGGAAGCATTCAAGGAACTAATCTTGGAAGCTACCAGGCTCTACATACCAACCAAGAAATATTGTTCAAGGTTCAGGCCTAAATGGTTGTCAGATGAACTAATGAGACATATGACAGAGAAGAAAAATGCATGGGATACATACAAATTAATGGGTGACATGGAAGCCTATGATAGATATAAGTTGATCTGTAACCAAGTCACAAAGGAGATTAGGCAGGCAAAGGCAGATTATGAGAAATCCTTGGCAAAGGATGCAAAGAAAAACAGAAAAGAGTTCTTTAATTATTGAAACTCAAGAAGGAAAGGGATGAATCAGATTGGTCCACTGGATGTTGATGGTTCAACAGTTGAGGATCCTGCTCAGGTGACTAACAATCTAAACGAGTATTTTGCATCTACATTCACACATGAGGAGTTATTCAGGAAGGGGAATGTCGTAGGTGAAGTAAACATTGGCAGTGAGCTAGATGATTTTCTAATAACTGAGAGGAAAGTGGAGGAGAAATTGTTGAGGATAAACTTAAAAAAGGCACCCGGGGTGGATGGAATCTATCCAGTTATATTAAAGGAGGCTGCACAGGAAGTAAGCAAACCCCTGGCCATAATTATGAGAGCTTCTTTGGACTCAGGGGAGGTACCCACAGACTGGAGATGTGCAAATGTAACCCCAATTCACAAAGGAGGATCAAAGGCTGACACAAGTAATTATAGACCTGTTAGTTTAACTTCGGTTCCAGGAAAATTAATGGAGGCCCTGGTTAAAGAAGCACTGCAGGATCATCTCGACAAGAATTCAGTTATAGCTCAGACACAGCATGGTTTTGTTAAGGGCAGGTCTTGTCTGACCAATTTGATTGGATACTATGATGTAGTCACAAAAGAACTGGATGCAGGGAATAACTTTGATATTATATACTTGGATCTTAGAAAGGCTTTTGATACTGTTGCACATGGAAGACTGCTGCACAAATTGGAGCAGTTTGGCATTGGAGGCAAATTGCTGCTATGGATAAAGGGATGGTTGAGTGGCAGAAGACAGAGAGTGGTAATCAATGGACACTGCTCAACGTGGACTAATGTTATTAGTGGAGTTCCTCAGGGTTCAGTGTTGGGTCCATTGTTGTTTTCTGTATTTATAAATGATATTGATGATGGTATATCAAGCTTAATGTCCAAGTTTGCAGACGATACAAAGGTTGGCAGGGTTGTTAAGGACACTACTGATGCTATGCTGTTGCAACAGGATCTGGAAAGGTTGAGCAGATGGGCTGAGAGGTGGCAAATGAAGTTTAACATTGACAAATGTAAAGTACTACATATGGGAAACAGTAACCCCAGATCAACGTATCAACTCTGTGGTACTACGCTGATAGTGGTAGAGAATGAAAAGGACCTAAGGGTAATTGCGCAAGCAGATATGAAGTTCTCTGAGCAGTGCAGACGAGCTGCAAGAGTAGCTCATGGTGTCTTGTCAATGATATACAGGAATTTTTCTAGCAGGGACAGGGATGTGATTATTCCATTGTATAAGGCATTGGTCAGGCCACACCTTGAGTACTGTATACAGGTCTGGAGGCCTCATTTCAAGAAGGATGTAGAGCTGCTGGAACGAGTACAGAGAAGAGCAACAAGATTAGTGAATGGAACAAAGGGTTGCTCTTATGAAGAAAGGCTTAAATTTTGCAAATTACAGAGTCTGGAGACTAGGCATTGGCGAGGTGATCTGATAGAGGTGTATAAGGCTTTGAATGGCTTGAGCATGCTCAATGCTGATGGGATTCTTCCTATTGCTCAGAATAATCACCTGAGAGGGCATAAATTCAAATTGAGGAAGGACGGATGTTGGATAGATGTGCGGAAATTTTTTTTTTTTTTTTTTGGCTGATGCTGAATAAGCTTACTTTCTTGCATCATATGCCTCTACTAATGCTACTCCATTCCATTATTTTTCTTTGCACAAAAATCAGACAACCCCAGGGGCTCACATCTGGTGTGTAGGGGCTTGGCACACAGTATGAGCTGGATATCATCATTCTTCTCTTTCTTGGTTGATTCCCTTCTACTTCTGACTCTTGTTTTCTCTCTCTCTCGGTAATTCAGAATTTTTTTTTTTTTTTTTTTTTGTGTGCTGGTGCAACATAGCCTCAGGCTTCCTTGCACCATATGGCTAATAATAATAACTGGCTTTTTTGTTAATACCGCTAATAAGTAGTAAAATAGAAAATAACCTAACACCGAGCCTTCTGAGACCCCACTCATAGCATTAGTCTGTGAAGAGTAGTGACCATTAGTAACAATGCTGTCTTCTGTCTTCCATTCAGTATAGTGGTTTTATCACTTATTTGGAGAGTTCTCAGTTTGATTCCCAAATATGACTGGAATGAATTTTGAAGTCCTCATTTGAGTTTGTAGTTAGCTGATCTTAGCCATAGGAAATAAGGTTTTGTTTTGTGCCCCCTCCCCTGTGAATTTTTCTAGGATTTCCAGCTTGCACAACATGCAGATTGCTCTGTGAGCAAACACGTATATGCACATAATGGTATAATATGGAATAAATCACTGATTCACACAACAATACATACTCTGGCTTCTATCTCAAAATATCCCTTTATCCACAGCAGAAGCTTGTCCTTCGTGCCATATTGCTACAATTTTTACCACAGTCAGTCATCTCCAACAGAGTCAAAAGCTTTAGTGAAATCTAGGTATACTGTGGCAGTTATTTTTGCATTCAGTTCCTTTATGACTACCATTTAGTAGTTAATCAGATTCAACGAAAAGATCTCCATTTACAGTTCCATACTGTGATTCCTATATGATTGCATTCCTCAAGATCTAGCATTACTTCTTTAACCACTGACTTCATTAATTTCCCTGGCACAAAAGTAAAACTTACAGGTCTGTAATTAGTTGTTCCAGCATTTGCACTCTCCCTTTGCAAATAGGAGAAACATTTTCACATTTCCATTTTGTAAGGATACCCCTGAATCCAAGAATGTTCTCATTATTTATCCTTTTGTTGCTACTTTTAATATAATTTGATTAATTCTGTCATCCCAGATGCCTTATTTACTTTTAACCTCAGTAGTTTCTTTTCAGGTATTGTAAAATTATTTAACTGCCAGTTAGAATTAGCTACACGTCTGGTATCCCCATCCCTAAAAACTTCTTCAGATATGTGAACATAAATGCAAAATATTTATTGTTTCAGCAACCTTTATATGATCATCAATAGTTACACTATTCATACCCAGTGGTCAAACCAGGTCATTCCTTTCTTTCTAACATAACAAAAGCAAAGAATTATTTGCTACTTTTCTTTGCACTAGTATTAGTATTAGCAATATAGCACAGAGAAGTCTTGGCATTTTCTGCACTAGTCAAAAAAATTAATAAAATAATAAACTACCTATCTGGCTCCGTCCTTGGCCAGAGATTCCTCCTAATCATCCTTTACATACCTTACTTCCTTAGTAACTGATTGCAGACTACTTTATACTTACTCTAGTCTTCCATGTCTACTAATTATAATCAGGGCTCCCACTCACAAATTTTAAAAAAACTTAGATTGCAACTTAAATAAACCCAAAAAAAACCTAGTTTTCATCATATAGTATAGCAACACAAATAAGATAAAACTTACCATGCAAAAATATCTTTTATTTAATTATAATCAGAATTTTCATCCCATTCAGTTCCCTCCACATTTATTTTTTGAAGTTCTTTCATTTTTTTCAGAAGTTCTTCGTATCTTTTATGACAAGTTCCTTGTATGACTTCTTTTACCAATTCTGATTTAGATTTCCATGTATAGCAATTTTGATTAGATCTATTTATCGCCTGTTTTGCCATTAGTCGATTTTTCACAGTTTCTGGTTTAAGGGAGTTTGTGGCTTTTGTTTTTATATGGTTTACTTGGGAGAAGATTCTTTCTACGCTTGCCGAAGAGTGAGGTAAAATAGTTAGACTGGTCATAAAGTTAGATAAAATCTCATATTAGAATTATTAAAGCCATCTTTTACATTACATAACACATACCAAAACTCAGGGATGGTTTTGTAAGAGAAATCTAAATCTTGATTTAAACGAAATGATCTCCATTCATCATCTAGAAGATCTAGTTTGTCTTCAGAAACAAGGTGAGGGAACTGCATTGCTAAATGGAAAATTGAGGATGGCAAATTGGCACGATCATGTATCACTGGGTCAAGAACATTGAGACTGGTGATAATTCCATCATTGTTTAGAGGAAATATTTTTCTGATTTCCATACAAAGTTCAACAAGAAATTTTAAACAATCATTTTTAAACCTGCTTTCACTGTCACCAAGTGGTGTTGAATTTAATAAGGCCATACAACGGCCTCCCAAATATATTTTATTCAGAGGCTTATGATTTATTGCATTGCTTGGATCAATTTCAACCAGCTTGCACGAAGTAATGACTTCTTCTTTTATGAAAAAACTAAGAATATTTTTATACTCAATTGAAACCATTGAATGAAGTAAGTGCAATCTGAAATGCTCAGATTGAAATTCAATATTCAGGCAGTTTATTTTCTCCAGTACATATCCTAAAAACAACAACGTATGCTTAGTGCCTTTGGTGATCATAGTATTGTAAATATTCCCTGCACCATCGATTTTGTCAATTTTTGATTGAGACTGAAAATAAAGAACTAACGCATCCCACTGCTCAATAATAATTTTTATTACATTGCCGCGGGATAACCAACGTGTTTGTGCTAATTTGGGGATTTTATGCTTAGCAGTATCTACGACATCTTGAATCATTTTGAACTCGTTTAATCTTTTACTACTACGGGAAAAATAACAAGAGATATCTTTTATAAATATTTCTAGATATGATGGTAGTACCTTGACTGAATGACTAGCACATAATGCAAAAGAATGGCAAACACATCCCATTATAAATACTGATGGTACATCCTTTTTTAGCAATGACTGGAACCCACTCTTAGTACCCATCATAGTGGCACAATTATCACTTCCAAAACCAACGAGATTACTTATTTGAATGTTTTTTTCTATGAAAAGATCTTTTACAGCTTGATAAAGCCCTTCTGAAGTACCATTTTCGACACAAACAGTGTCAAGTAACACATCTACAACATCAAGTTTTTGAATATCAAAATATCTAGCAACAACAGCTAGAACTTGAGATTAAAGATAAATCTGTACTTTCATCTATTATCATTGAAAACTTGTTGTTTCTGCATATGTTAGAAATGTATATTTTTTCATGATAGGCTATGCCATCTTGTATAAGATAAGAGACTTTAGTCGCCTTCGTCTGAACTTGTTTTGCAATATTGCTATCATGAAATGCTTTCTTACATGCTTCTATAAGGTGATCACATTGCGCAAATGGAATATTATGCTCAGAAATGAGCGCAGCAATTGTTAACTCTGCCTTTGCTACTTCTTCATTCTCCGTAGGTTTACGTTTTGTGAAGAACGTGTCTAACGTTGAACTTGTCTTAGCAATATTTGCACTTTTTTTATGTTTAACTGTATTTTTATGCACTAGTAACATCGATTTATTGGCATTCTTTAATTTCATTTCACAACAAATACAGTAAGATGCACCTTTTTCATTACTGTCTTCTTTCAACCAATCCTTAATTCCGGATCTTCTAACCACTCATTCCTAAAATTTTGAGTATACCACCGTTTACTCATCTTTCTCTGTGGGGAACAAGTTTCAGACATTGTGCGCAATTTGTGGGTATCTTATTTAAAATGTTCTATAAAATAAAAAATAAATCACTAATCCATTAACATAAAATAGAAATAGTCACTACAATTTAACTTTATTATATCACTGTATGTAGTACACGCATAAATGTAAAAATCACACCAAATAATGCAATAATACCACGAACGATCACGAAAGACTGTGCAGTAAAGACCACCTTCCGCCTGCTCAATAGGCTGCGCATACATGTTAGTAACACGAACATGTTCATACATGAACATGTAAGCATAATTTCGTAGTGTAGAACCCTGCGAAAACTTCGAAATCCTTTTACATTTGTAGTATTTTGTACAAGCACTTGAGATATTACAAATTATGATCAGTATTGTTAGAATATAAAATTAAGAAAATTGTAAACTGTTATTAAATTTTATTGATTTACAAGAAATAAAAATAAATTTTGACTTAAAATTAAAAATTACCAAAAAAACCCAGATAATGAGATATTTTTGTGAAAAAAACCTATCAACCCAGATGACAATCAAAAAACCCAGATCTGGGTGGAAAAACCCAGGAGTGGGAGCCCTGATTATAATGTAATCATCCCTTATCTTATACTTTGCTACAAGTCTCATCAGTTTGTCTTATGTCTAAACCTTCAGCCATCTCTTAGTATGAAAAGCTTAGCAACTTCTGTGATTATTTCCCTGAACACTTCACATTGGCATTTGCTATCAGTTGGTCTTGCTGAAAAGTATCTAAAAACTAAGATTTGCAGAGGCAAGTCCCTTCCCTTTCCTTTTTACAGAAGTTACATCTTTTAAGTAAATTCTACAATACACTGATCACTGCCAACTAGTGGCTCCTTCAACTTCAGGGCTTCTGTTGATAATCAGATCCAAAGTATTGCTTCCTCTTGATCCTTTAACTTGTTGGTATATAAAATATTTCTTATAAATCCACAAATGATCTACTGCTGAGTGAATGACCAACACAATTTTTAATTACTATCTGGAAAACTGAAATTCCCCATGATAAGGCATTCCAATTTATTGGTCCTCTCTATCTCTATCTGACATCAAATGATATAATTGCCACAAGCACCTGCCATTTCATTGGTCCCAATCCAGATACACTTTTCTCCAGCTTGATGAATTTCATGAATAATGAAGGAGATAGGCAGTGACAGAGCTTGTGTTTATGTTCTTTATACTGTGTTTATCCATGAATCAACGTAAAGTAACTAATATCATTTTAATTGAATAACTTCATCCAGTTAGTGAGTCCGTTATTCATTAAAAACTTACAGGCATGTTTTGACTGAGTTTGAGCCTATTTGTGCTACTACTGTAGCAGCACAAAGTTACTGACTAAAGTTCCTAACTTTGTGAATAAATATACCACCTAAGTGGTGTGCCAAAGAAAGACTCAAAGAAGTTTTTCTTGTACATTTACCCACGAAACCACGTAGGTAGTTTCATTGATAAATGTATGAGTAGTTCTTCTAATGAGCATTTTCTGTGAACAAAAGCATCCCCACAGAGAGGCACAACAGAAAAAAATAATGCAATTTTGAAATATTTTTACAAATAAATTTGTTATCAAATTAAAAAATATATATACTTTTTTATAATATAAATTACTGATGGGTGGTTACATGCCTGTATCTTTTCCTGAACATGCTGCTCATGGCATGCATGCTATTGAACTGCTACTTCTGTTCTCATTTTTGTTTTCCCAGCATTTGTCACAATAGACTTTACACTGACAACCTGTGCTAACTGGGCGCACTGTTTTAATAACTATTTTGTGCTTTTTTAACCAAGAGCATATGCCTAATGAGAGAGACACCTAATGGTTAAGCAGCTTTGGAGATGCACATTTCATTTGATCTGACCACAAGTCTGGTAACTTCATATCATATAGTGACTCAAAGTGATGGTGCTTACAAATGTAAATAACAGTTCTGTTTACAAACAGAAATGTAAACAAATGACAATAAACAGTCACTAAAATATCATATACTGTCAGTTTTAAAATCATGCATAGTACAGTAACTATGAACCATGAACTTGACCTTATTCAGGGTGCAGACATCCTCAGATTTGTGGATGATTCATATCCCATCCTTGCCTGGTTGGGATATGTTATGAGAATGGATGACAGCAGAACAACTACAAGTATAACGAAATGGAAACCTACTGGGAGGAGGGCAAGAGAAAGACCGTAAAAAAGATGGATGGATGACGTAGAAAAGAACTTAAAGACCATGAGAATAAGAGGTTGGAGAAGTTTGACTTCTGGAAGGGCTTAGTGGTGGAACATCTTAAAGAAGCTGTGGAAGCCTCGGTTTTAAAAGGATGTGGATTTCTTGGAATGGGTGCAAAGGGGCTCCGTTACCATGAAGACTTCAGTTCTGCAAATTGCAGTACTTGGAAACTAGGCACTTGTGAGGAGACCCGCCTAAAATTTCAAGACTTTAAATAGATTTAGTAAACTTAACGATTATGGCATTCATTCTCTTTCTCGGACAACCCACATGCATGCAAGAGTGCATAAACTTAAATTGTAAAAGGATGGCTGCAGGATAGATGCTTGCTTTCAGTGAGAGAATTGATTGTTGGAACAAATTAATACAAATTAATACCCTCAGTCCCCAGCAGCTTTCACTCTCCCTCTTACGGCAGCGAGAGGATCAGAGTGGAAGCAGAGGGTGCTAAGATCACGCATCGGTGAAGACAGGATATTAGAGCTGGAAAAGGAATTAGAAATTGTGAATATTGGAATATTAGCATTAGCATTATTAGAGGCATTTGATGCAAGAAAGCAAGCTTATGCAGCATCAAACAAACAAAAAAAAAAAAACAAATAAATAAATAAATAATAACCACTTCCACTTCACCCCTCTGTTCGTTCAAAATACCTGTCCAGCTGAGCCTTAAACTTATTTAGGCTATCAACTTCCACGACAAGGGATGGAAGTCTATTCCACCAACCAACCACCCGCTGGCTAAAGGCAAATTTCCTCACGTCTATCCTACATCTGTCTTTCCTCAATTTGAATTTATGCCCTCTCAGGTGATTATTCTGAGCAAGAGGAAGAATCCCATCAGCATTGAGCATGCTCAAACCATTCAAGACTTTATACACCTCTATCAGATCACCTCGCCGGTACCTAGTGTCCAGACACTGTAATTTGCAAAATGTAAGCCTTTCTTCGTAAGAGCACCCCTTTGTTCCATTCACTAATCTTGTTGCCCTTCTCTGTACTCGTTCCAGCAACTCTACATCCTTCTTGAAATGAGGCCTTCAGACCTGTATACAGTACTCTAGGTGCGGTCTGACCATTGCCTTATACAAGGGAATAATCACCTCCTTATCCCTGCTAGAAAAATTCCTATGTATCATCGACAATACACCATGAGCTACTCTTGCAGCCCGTCTGCACTGCTCAGAGAACTTCATATCTGCCTGCACAACCACCCCCAAGTCCCCTTCATTCTCTACCACTGTCAGTGTAGTACCACAGAGTTGATACGTTGCTCTGGTGTTGCTGTTTCCCATATGTAGTACTTTACATTTGTCAATGTTAAACTTCATTTGCCACCTCTCAGCCCATCTGCTCAACCTTTCCAGATCCTGTTGCAGTAGCATAGTGTCAGTAGTGTCCTTGACAACCCTGCCAACCTTCGTATCATCTGCAAACTTGGACATTAAGCTTGATATACCATCATCAATATCATTTATAAATACAGAAAACAATAATGGACCCAATACTGAACCCTCAGGGACTCAACTAATAACATTAGTCCACGATGAGCAGTGTCCATTGATTACCACTCTCTGTCTTCTCCCCCTCAACCACCCCTTTATCCATAGCAGCAATTTGCCTCCAATGCCACATTGCTCCAATTTGGGCAGCAATCTTCCATGTGGAATGGTATTAAAAGCTTTTCTAAGATCCAAGTATATAATATCAAAGTTATTCCCTGCATCCAGTTCTTTTGTGACTGCATCATAGTATCCAATCAAATTGGTCAGGCAAGACTTCCCCTTAACAAAACCATGCTGTGTCTGAGCTATAACTGAAGTCTTGTCTAGATGATCCTGCAGTGCTTCTCTAACCATTGCCTCCATTAATTTTCCAGGAACAGAAGTTAAACTAACAGGTCTATAATTACTTGTGTCGCCCTTTGATCCTCCTTTGTGAATTGGGGTCACATTTGCACATCTCCAGTCCATGGGTATTTCCCCTTAGTCCAAGGAAGCTCTCATAATTATGGCTAAGGATTTGCTTACTTCCTTTGCTGCTTCCTTTAATATAACTGGATAGATCCCATCCACCCCAGATGCCTTTCTTTTATTTATCTTCAACAATTTCTCCTCCACTTTACTCTCAGTTATTACAAGATTCTCTAGCTTACTGCCAGAGTGGAATACACCTCTTGCATTCCCCTCGCTGAATAACTCCTCATGTGTGAATGTCGATGCAAAATATTCATTCAGCTTGTTAGCTACCTGAGCAGGAACAGTTGACCCATTGATATCAAGTGGACCAATCTGATTTATCCCCTTCCTTCTAGAGTTTACATAAGTAAAGAACTCTTTGCTGTTTTTCTTTGCGTCCCTTGCCAAAGATTTCTCGTAATCTGCCTTCGCCTGCCTAACCTCCTTTATAACTTGGTTACAGATCAACTTGTATCTATCATAGGCTTCTGTGTCACGTGTTAATTTGTATGTATCCCATGCATTTTTCTTCTCTGCCATATGTCTCATTAGTTCATCTGACATCCACTTAGGCCTAAACCTTGAACAATATTTCTTAGTTGGTATGTAAAGCCTAGTAGCTTCCAAGATAAGTTCTTTGAATGCTTCCCATTTTTAATTTGCTTTTGGTAACATCATCAGTTGGTCCTACTGTATAGAATTTAAATACCGTCTCAGTCCATCGTAGTCGCCTTTACGTAAGCAATAACCCTTCCCTTTACCCCTAATGCTAGTTACCTCTTTGAGTAAATCCCACTTCAGCACACTAGGATCACTGCCACCTAGTGGTTCATTTACCTGCAGATTCTTAATGCATGAAGAATCACTGCTGATAATCAAATCAAGAGTATTACTCCCTCTAGTTGCCTCCCGAACATGCTGATGTAGAAAACAGTCATCCAATAAATCGACAAAAGCCTTGCTAGTGTGAGTGACCAGCCCCCAAATTCCAGTCAATATCTGGGAAATTAAAATCATCCATTATAAGACTCTCTGATTTACTGGATCACTCTATTTCCCCGTACAGTTTCTTTTTATGCTCATCAGAGTCATTAGGCCTATAGCACACTCCTACTCTCAATTTTGATCTCCCAATGCTTATTTCGTACCAAACTGACTCGACACTGCGCTATCCAGTGATGTCGACTGGCTTCACTTCCTTGGATTTTATGTATTTCTTAACTAATAGCATAACCCCTCCTCCCTTCCTATCCTGTCTATCCTTTCTGTAGACATTGTACTCCCCAAATTCCAGTTCTGCATTCCTTATATCTGTGTGACACCACATCTCTGATATCCCAACAATATCTGCCTTTGATGTTTTGAGCAATATCTCAAATCCATCAAATTTATTTACTAAACTACTAGCATTGCTGTACATGCAAGTATACATGCACCTGTTCTTTTTCTTAGCTACCCTAACAACCTATGTGTTTATTTGTACCCCAATGATTCCCAGCAGTCACTGAAATATCCTGCATCTTATTTTCCAGGCTGCGGCTCATTCCAATAGAAGCAGTATCATCGGTTCATCGGTTTGGCTGAAACAAGAAGAAGAAATGAATTTATAAGTTTATCAAGTGGAAATCTGCTGTACACCAATGGAAACAGTGAAAGGAGTAAAGGTGGAGTTGGGTTTCTGGTCCATAAAGATTTTAAAAACAACATTTTGGAATTCAAAAGTACATCACCAAGGGTGTCAAGACTAATACTCAAGATTTCTAAGAGGTACAAGCTAAAGATTATAATGATTTATGCACCAACATCGAGCCATGATGATGAAGAGGTTGAAGAAATGTACACCGAATAAGGTAAATTTTGGAAGTGATCACAGAATGGTAAGATGTACACTTGAAATAGATGTAGGAAAGGAAAAAACTGACTCGAGTAAATAATACAAAGGTCTTTGGGATAACAGAAGAGGAGAAAAAGCAGTATGTACTGGAACTCAAGAACAAGTTTGAGCTTCTGCAGACTGCTCAGGGCCAAGATATCGAGGAATATTAGAACTTTCTGAAAGTGATAAAGCCCAAGAAACCTATAGGAAAAAATAAATCCAAAGAAGAAAAAATTAGTCAAGAAACACTTGTCATGATGAACCGAAGACAACAAATGAAAAGAAAAACACTGAGAGGGAGAAAATTGAGTATACTGAGTTATGCAAAGCCATTAGAAAGAGACTGAGAGAGGACATAAGACAATTTAATAAAAGAAAAGTAGAACAAGCATTAATGGAAAACAAAGGATTTACATCAGCAGCTATGAGCAGTAATACAGAAAGACAAATGATACTGAAACTGAAGAATAGTGATGATATACTTATAAACAGCAGAGAAGGCATAATTCAAATAGCAGAAGATTATTATAGAGAATTATACAAGGAGCAGGGGAATGATGCCAGCAGTGGGGAAGATGGATTGCAAAGTAGCAACACATACGACATACCCGATATTCTTCCTGATGAGGTAGATTGAAGAAAATGAAGACTCAGAAAGCTCAGGGGGAAGATGAAGTTACTGTAGAGTTGTTAAAATTGGGAGGAAGAGACATAACACAAAAACTGGCAAGGCTTTTCACAAAGTGCATTAGAAACGGTGTGACGCCTAAGCAGTGGAATAATGCAATCATAGTTTTGCTGCATAAGAAAGGCGATAAATCAGAAAGTGGAAATTATAGACCAATTAGCTTGTTATCCCACATCTACAAGTTGTTCACACGGGTCATTACTAACAGATTAGAAAGAATATTTGATGAGAATCAACCAAAAGAGCAAGCTGGCTTTAGGACAGGATTCTCAACTATTGATAACCTTCATGTTATATCATCGCTAATGGAGAAAGCAAATGAATATAAAACACCATTATGCCTGGCATTTGTGGATTATGAAAAGGCATTTGGCTCCATACAGCATAAGGCAATGTTTCGGGCACTGGAAAGACAAGGCATAGATACTCCATATATTATGATTTTGAAGAAAATATATGAGAGTGCCACATCCTTTATTAGACTAGACAAAGACAGTAGGAAATTTAAAATTGAGAAAGCAGTTCGACAAGGAGACACAATATCTCTGAAGCTGTTTACTGCTGCCATTGAGGAAGCTTTCAGAAGATTAGACTGGTCGCAGAAAGGAATCAATGTGAATAGACAGTACCTAAGCCATTTATGATTTGCAGATGACATTGTGGTCATAAGCCACGATCCCAAAGAATTAGAGGAAAATCTTAATCAGTTATGCACAGTTGGTAAGGATTTTGGACTAATGATGAATATGGCTAAAACAAAGTAATGATGAACAAGTATGCCACAGAAAGGGAAGTAATGATTGAAGGAGCAGTAATTGAAAAGGTGGAGTCATATACTTATCTGGGTCATATATATACTTATTAGCTGTAATAATGATAAATGGCTGGAAGTCAAGAGAAGAATAAATTTTGTATGGATAGCATTCAGGAAATATAGTTACATACTGAAGAGCAATATCCCAGTTTGTCTGAAACGTAAAATAATGAACCAATGTATACTCCCCACCATGACTTATGAAAGTGAAACTTGGGCACTCACCAAAAGAATGGAAGAGAAGCTGAGAACTACACAGCGAAGAATGGAACGAATTATATTCGGAATCAGAATGTTAGATAAGAAGAGAAACACATGGATTAGGCAGCAAACTTCAAGTAAAGGACATTCTTATCAAAACTAAAGAACTAAAATGGTCTTGGGCAGGACACATAGCTCGAAGACATGATGACAGATGGACTAAGAAAATAACAGAATGGTATCCAAGAGGAGCTAGAAGAAAACCTGGAAGAGAAAGGCGGAGATGGATAGATGAAATTCATGAGTTTGTGGGTAGTAAATGGATGGCCAGTGCTCAAAACAGAATTAACTGGAAAGTTGCTGGAGAGGCCTTCATCCTGCATTGGATTGAAAATGGCTGATGACGATGGTGAATTCCTGGTTTCATGGAAATCAGCAATTTGAATAAATTTAAAGAAAAATTAGACATATTATTAGAGGGGGATGATAAACAGTTAAAGAGACTGGTGTGTATGCGAGTGTTTTTTTTTTTTTTTTTTTTTTTTGCTGCTTCAAGCTTGCAACATTCGCTGCTACTGTTAAAAGTGAATATGTATGGTGTAACTATTAAAAATCTTTATTGTTCTACGAACTACGGCATATACCCATTCACATTTGAAACTGAAGGAGAGCCCATAGAGTTTTGGGTTCTGCTTCAATTTCTTTGCTCCAAAGTGTGCTGTGCTTAAGTGGTCCCCCCCCCCACCCATTGCCACTAATAATAAGACTGCCATTACTCAAGGTAAAAGGTTTGAACGAATTGCAAAAAAATTATTTTATTCAATGATAAACTGAATATATTGTTAATATTCTTTAGTATCATCTTATTCCATCATACTTGCCACTAATCAAAATATTTTTGGAAGTTGCAATCTTTGAAGCAATCTGTCATGTTCGATTGGAATTCTTGCTTCAGCTTCCACTAAATATAGTTAGGGAAGGAGGTTACGTGGTTATTTTCCATTAAGATTATTACTAAATATAATACCACGTGAAATTAATAATATAGTTTATTAAGGTATTCACCTAAACCAGCGGTTCTGAGCCTTTGACTTGTGAATCCCTTTCAATGTAGTATTTTTTATCGCAAACCCCTGTCAACATAATATTTTTAATGCGAACTAAGGCTATATTTTCTGAAATCTTATATTTCTGAATTTTTATTATAAAATATTTACAGTGCTACGTTTTTATAAGCGAAATTGCGTAACAATAAAAATTATTATTGAGTATTATTTATACTTTGTAAAACAGTTATGATTATTATTTCTCCTTTATTGGGGTTTCCACTTCGTGATGGGAACATAACAACAACCACTCTGTGTACTGTTGTTCGAGAAACTCTGATTATCCTACAAGTGTTCAGAATTGCGACTTTCTGGAGTTTCTTGTACGTGTTCGCTGTGAGACCTATTGCTGCTAGGCTGTTATGTAGGGTCTTTGGCACCATACCTGTGGTTGACATGATGATCGGGATTATTGTTACTTGTTCCATGCCGACCGGGCTAGCTGGGTGAATAAAGTGTCTGCCTGGCAAACCAAAGGTAGCAGGTTCGAATCCCGCCAAGGGCTTGGATCACAGTAAATGCAAAAACTTTGGAAGGTGCATTATGGCTACAGAAGCTGATGTGCCACCAACTAACAAAAAAAAAAAAAAAAAAACAAAACTTGTTCCATATGCCACATCTCTTTGATCTCCTGTCTTAGGTTCGTGTACTTCCTGATTTTTACCCTATGGATTTTCTGCAGGTTGCCAGTGTTGGGTACTGCTATGTCAATCAGATAGGTAGCCTTTTCCTTCTTGTCCACAAGGGTTATATCCGGTCTCTTGTGCGGGATTTTCCTATCCGTTATTATGGCGCGGTTTTAGTACATCTTGTGGGTTGGGGTCTCTAGTAGTTCCTGGGGTACTAGAGACCCTAAACTTGTAAGTAAAGTGTACTGTACTTGTAGTACAGTACACTTTCTTCAATCAACTGGTATTTCCTTGCTAGCTTCTGATGTATTATCCTGGCTACCTGGTCATGTCTATGAGTGTACTCAGTCTGGGAGATCACCTTGGTGATGTGTTGGATCGTTTCTGAGGCCAAGGTGGCATCATTGACGTGTGTCATCGAACACTCCGGGCTCTTTGGCAATGTATTTTCTATAGTTTCTAGTGTCGATTACTTGGTCTTGGATGGCGAGCATGACTCCTTCAATCTCGGGGAAGAGCATCCCGTTCGTGAGCCATGCATTGGAAGCAGTTTTATATATGTGATCTTGATTGATGGTGATTATTATAGAGTCTGCCATGGAGTGTCTTCTCTGCCAATCTTTCTAGCTTTGTTTCTACCTCCTGGTTGGGAAGGACTCCTTGCTTAGATTGAGTTGAGTATACTGCTTGTCTATATTCCTTATGGTCAGGTGGAGAGCTGCTGTCTGTTTCTGGAAGTAATCCTTCAGGTTAACTATTGCTGTCTTCTGTTCAATGAGATCTATCAGGCCCATTCCTCCTCCTTCCCGGGCAATTGTCAGTCTCTCCACAGCAGTCCTCGGGTGGTGTTGGTGGCTGTTGGCCATCAGTGTCCTTGTCTTTCTCATATCCTCCACCTTGGTGTTAGTCCAATGTATGACCCCGAAGGAGTATGTTAGCACTGGGACTGCATAGGTGTTTATGGCTTTTTCGGTTGGGCAGCCCTTAATTTCCTTGTGCTGTAACTGCTGAGCCTGCATCATCCCAAATATTTGTACGTCTCTCCCTCTGTCACAACTTCGATCTCTTTACCAGTCTGCAGCTTGTAGTTTTGGTTGACAAATTTTCCCTGGTGCAATAAGTTGGTTTTTCATTTGTCTAGACCAATTCCATCGTAATATCATTGTTGAATTCTTCGGTGCTCTGGAGATGCTTCTCGGTTCCCACGTAGAGCTTGATGTCATCCATGTACATCAGGTGGGTGATGGTGTTCAGGTTCTTCCTTCTTTGAGGTTATATCCGTACTTGCTACTGTTGAGCACGGTAAATAGCGGGTTAAGTGCTAGACAGAACCACAATGGGCTCAGGGCATATCCCTGAAAGGTTCTTCTCCTGATGGGGATTGGCCTGGTTGTGATGTTTTCAGCCTTAATGGTGGTACTCCTTTTTTGCCGCCGTTTCTCCTAGGAAGTTTGTTACTAACAGATTGACTTTGTAGTGCCTCTATTAGCCAGCTATGAGGCACGGAGTTAAAGGCCTTGTGGCAATCGATGTAGGCTGTGTACGTGTTGCGACGCTTCTTGTAGGCTTGTTCCATAACTTCAGCATCTATGGTTAATTGCTCCTTGCATCCTTTGCTCAGCCACTTGCATCCTTTCTGCTGTTTGGCCATTATGTTCTGGCTCTCCAACTGGACTGATATCTTCCTGGTTATGCAGCTGGTCAGGATCTTGTACATTGTTGGGTGATTGGCCTATATTTCGCCGTGTTTCTTTAGGCTTTAGATATGTGATACCTTGAGTGATAAACTTCGGGATTGTCTCTGGGTGCCTTATCATTCACATGAACTGCTTTGCCAGATGCTTGTGTGTGCCAGTGAGCTTGTACCAGTAGTTGTAGAGGTTATCAATTCCTGGGGTTCGCCAGTTGTGAGAGGTCTTCCTCGTCTGTTTTACTTCTTCACAAATTTCCCACCCTCTCATTTCTTGTACGTCCACGATTTTCTTGAGTTCTAGTTCTATCCAGGGCGCACGGCTGTTATATCTTACTTCCCTGCTCCATATGTTTCCCCAGAAGTGCCCAATTGTCTTCTTCTCAGGTAGTCCGTTCCCTTCTTTCCCATCTCCGAGATTCCCTTAGGACCTCTTTGTTCCTAAGGGAATCTTCGATAAGGACCTCTGGTCCTTATCGAAGATTCGGTTTATTTTTCTCTGGAGCTCTCTTTGTATTGGCGTAGTCTCTTGCTGAGTGCAAGGAGGTTCTGCTTCAATGTGTCCAAGTACTCTCCTATTCTCCGATTTTTTTGTCTCATGTTTGCTGTGGACGCTATTATGATTATTAGCTATATGGTGCAAGGAAGACTGAGACTTATGCTGCACCAGCCAAAAAAAAAAAAATTCCTGAAATGCCCTGAGAGAGAGAGAGTAAGTCAAAATCAGAAGGGAATCACCAAGAAAGAGAAGAACGATTGATATCCAGCTCAGAACTTTGGGTGTGCCAAGCCAATAGTCACCAGTTATGAACCCCTGGGTTATTAATAAGTCCAAATTAAATTTCAAACAACAGGCTAATAGAAGAAAACTTGCTTTTAGTCCAAATGGTAGCTGAGCATTCTGGTCTCTTGCCAAAGCTATTGGCCGCAATTTTTACCCAACTCTGATAACACCAGATGGTTCTGTTGCCACATCAGCCAAAGATAAAGCTGACCTGCTAGCATGCTATTTTTCTTCCAACTCATGTATTGATGATCTTGGTAAATCACCTGAAACCATTCCCATTACACTCCATTCAGTGCCTCGTTTGGGCCTCAATCAAAAGGATGTCAGATGGAGTTTGATGAATCTTATGGCAAGAAAACTCCAGGTCCTGATGGTATTTCTCCACTTGTTCTCTAAACCTGCGCTCACTCCTGTTTTGTGTCATCTTTTTTCACTTTCTTATTCCAAAGGTGTTTTTTCTTCTGCTTGGAAATTTTCTCATATCCAGCCAGTTCCTAAAAAGGGTGACAAATCCCTTCCATCCAATTATCATTCCATTACTATTACTTCTACTCTTTCCAAAGTAATGGAGAAATCAATTAAACGCCAACTCTTAAAACTATCTGGAAATCTTTCATCTGATCAATGATCGTCAGTATGGATTCTGGCTTATCTTACCCATTTATAGACAAATTGAATGGAAAAATTTGTTGAAACTGAAGTCATTTCTCTTGTCATTTCAAAGACTTCGTTGTGTTTGGCATAAAGTTCTTCTAAATAAGCTTCCATGCTGTGATTTGTCAGCTGTTCTCTGTAACGGGGTATCCAGGTTTCTCTCTAACTGCTCACTGCAGGTGATGGTAGTCAGCTCTCTGTCCTTTAACTTGTCAACTAATGCTGGTGTTCCCCAAGGTTCAGTTGTTTCTCCCACTCTTTTCCTCTTGTATATTAATTACCTTCTTCCATTGACAGGATATCCTATCCATAGTTTTGCTGATGATAGCACATTGCATTCCACTTTACAGTTTGAGAAAACTTGTCCTGCTCTCAAACAGCTTCAACTTCTCAAGTAGCCATTGCCAAATTCTGATTTCCAGTTAATTCTCCAGTATAGCAGAGATAACTTAATTTCAATCCTTCTGGTGATATTTTAAGGAGTCCTTATGTGCTGTGATGTAATGACTAGATCGTAGATATAGATTAGCTTAATTTTCAGCACTCACCTCCTGGAAATTAAGCTAAGCTATATCTACGATTTCAATCCTTCTAAAACTCAGTGCTGTCTTATATCTCGCAAAAAGGATTCTTCTGCTCCTATGCTTATCTTCGATTACGCTCCGATTTCTAAGCAAGATCTTGGAGATTACCGGGACTTCCAATCTCTCTCTTGGCATAAAGCACATTACAAATATTGCTTGCTCTGCTTGTAATAAACTGGGTTTTCTTTTTTGCTCTCGGTGTTACTTTTCTTCCAAACAGTTGTTGACTCTGTAGGAATCGCAAATCACAGAATATTGTTTCCACATCTGTGGCGGTGTCCCCGAAACCTCTCTCAGGCTTCTAGATTCCTTTCAGAAGAGGGCAGTGAGGCTAATTGATGTCTGATCTCTAACAGAGTTCTCCACTCTCTGTCTCATAGACTTTCTGTTGCAGTTACTTGCATGGATATGTGTATGGAATTACGTTTATACGCACCCATAAATAATGGACAATCCTATCAGGTTTTTAACTTCGCAATGATTCAGTAAACAATGGGATGTACCATTATACACAACTGAGCACACTCCTAAACTTCAACATACAATCAAGTATAGCTTTATCCTTACACCTACAAGACTTTTTTTTACTTATAATAAATGAGGGGAACTAAAGGGTGATCTTATCAAGAAAGGCTTTGTAAATTGCAGCATCTGGAGACTAGTCACCTGCGTGGTAATAATAATAGTAATAATAATAAAATTCTTTATTGATAGAAATGTAGGACACGATTCCCGCTACAGGTAACCAGAGGAATCTTACATTCAGTACATAAAAAAACTACGTGGGTACACAGCTAATATTGCAATCAATGGATTTTATAGTTATTATAATAGATTGATTATACAGAGCTTATATTACATTATAGTACATAGATTTTATAATTATTATATCCAAGCTGCAACACATTGAGACAGTCCAGAAACTTTCACTGGGAGTTAACTAGTTTTGCTGACTGCACTTAACTATGGATTTGCGGTTTTCTTCTCTGTAGGCAGAATCTCTGAACCACACATCCAAATCAACGTTTGGGGAGTAGAGCGCGCCGATGATGCTGTTCGGGAAGTGTCGCTTGAAGGTCGAGAGCTTCTGCAGGTTAGACCAGAGCACTGGACGGTTTCTGAGGGCTCTACCAGGGATTTTCCAGCCTACGATTTCCTAGATATTAACGATGTCGAGAGCAGCGGAGCACAGATTAAGCGCTGTTGTGATCTTCCTCGCATATGCCAGGTGTATCTCAGATTTATGCAGAACTGTCATTTTGATGTTGAATTGGGTAGGTGAGCCCAATTGTTGGCCCACATTAGGACCCAGAATTCTAGACCCCAGACTACCTTCAGACTGTGGACATAGGAGCAGCCGACCAAACTTCTATACCATAGCTGATGATAGAACTAAAGTAGTAGAGGAGAAATTTTCTGACTGTTTCCTTGTTGTGTGCTCTACAGAGATCAAGTTTCATACCCCAGAAAGCCCGTAATGCTCTTGAACGCAGTTGCTGGATTTGTTCCTTATACATTAGGTTTTCGTCCATTACCACTCCTAGGAATTTTACCGAATAAGTGGCGACAAGAACACCCCCTGCAATGGAGGGCTGCAGAGAGGCTGCTGGATTGAAGTCTGCTTGTGCTCTAAGTCAGAAGATGATATATTTGGACTTTTACGGGTTTATTTTAAGTCCAAAATAAGTAGCGTATTCACAGAAAGAGGACAGATATTTGTTCAGGATGATAGAATTCGATAGTTCCTCTGCCTGGTCCGGTGAGGTGTTAGCCGGGCTTGAGAAGTAACATACAATGTCGTCGGCGTAAGCCATAAACGCAGATATTTCATACATTAATGGAATAAATATTGCTGAAAAAAGCAGTGCCGACAACGATCCACCTTGTGGGTATACCGACTTCCACCTGTTTTGTGATGCAGTTATTTCCTTGCTGGAAGGTATGGCACCTCTTGGTCAGCAAATTTCTGAGGAGCTTCGAGACATTGCCCGTGAAACCGTAGTAGTTCTCCAGGAGGCACATTATTTATTATTATTATTATTAGCCATATGGTGGAAGGAAGCCTGGGGCTTATGCTGCACAGGCCAAAAAAAAATTCTCTCTCTCTCAGGGTAATAGGGAGGGAGGGAGGGGGAGAGAGAGAGAGAGAGAGAGAGAGAGAGAGAAATCACCAAGAAAGGGAAGAATGATGATATCCAGCTGAGGACCCTGGGTGTGCCAAGCCCATACTCACCAGATGTGAGCCCCTGGGGTCATAAGTGGCTTAACTTGCACTGAGTCGAAGGCCGCTTTCAGATCCAGAAAAACAGCATGCATAACATAGCCTTGCTCCCAGGCTTGAAGGGTTTTCAAATTCAGAGCCTGTATGCATGTTATCGGCGATCTGATTGACAACCAGATATCCAGGAATTTGAGAAAAGGGAGAGGAAATAGGCCTCTATAGTCAACAGTAGAGGTCGGATTCTGCACCTTGGAACTGGGATGACTATAATTTAGCCAAGCGTTTGGGATGACTCCATGTTGTAAAATTCTATTAAACAACTTTGTCAGCTCGTCGCTGATGAAGTAGGAAGCAACTTAAAGATGGGAATAGAGTCACTTCCCATTGATTTTTTATTGGACATCGTCACCAATCGTCACGTTAGTGAGCTTAGTGATGTCGTAGTGTGCACTGTTCCAAGGGGAGTCCGCAGCTGCACTGTCTGTTTTGATGTACCGGGTTACATGATCGCATTATTCGGCCAGGTGTAATGATTCTGCTTGACCGGATGTGATTGGCCGACCAGAATCGCTGGCCACCCGCTATCCTCTTCTCCATGAACGAGTTTATCTTCTGGAAACTTTATCTGGCTATTGAGTACTATCTTTCTGTGGGTGATCTCTTGAATTGGGCATGTAGCCGTTGTTTTTCTATAAACTGTGCATAAGGGTACTGGACCACTGCGGCTTCCAGTGTGGGCAGATGACGCAAACTCTTGACGACCACTCTAGCAATGAAAGACAACCGTTTCTGAAGCCAAAACACAGCTTCCTCTATATCTATTTCACTGAGAGTTCGCCAGGGGTAGAGCCTAAAGAGATCCATTGCTGTTTCAATTTTTAGGTATTTTGGATCATATACAGTTTTCCTGATCTTTTCAATCGAGGTCGATTGGTTATAGCATTCTTTCAACAGGATGAGAAGCTTTAGGTGGCTTGTGGTCGGAGGGAAATGCCGAATTAGAACTGATTGCAGCTTCAACACTCTCATGGCTGAAAAAGATTCTCTGTAATGTGGCTTCTCCTCTAGAGGGGCGAACACAGATTCAATGGATGTTGAGACTCGACAGATCCGAAATTAACTGATCGAGGAGCTTTGATACAGCAGGTAGGGGCAGGTTGAAGTCTCCGAGAATTATTACTTTCTGGTTGCACTTGATAGAGGTCAAGAGCCAAGCAGAAAAATTAGAATGCATTGGTCTGCAATGGGTGGGGGTAAGTAAACTGCACATATTAGCAACTGTAGTCCATCGACTAGATACAGCCTCAAAATCGTTATCAAGGTATGCACAAGCCTTGATCAGAGAGAACTGTTGCCTTTGGCAGATTAAGACTCCGCCTCCTTTCCTGTTCGCCAGAACAGACTGATAACCGATGTTGGTGGTTAAAGGCGATATGTCCATGTCATCACCAAGCGAGGTTTCAATAAGGATAACAAAAAGTCCTACTCCGCTCTTAGAAGTATGTCAATCAGGGCATCGAGATTCCAGCTCCTGATGTGTTCTGCATGAAGCATTTCACATGTTTATCGTTGACAGGCTTGCTTTCAATTAAGTTTCTAGGGTTCCTTTCCCTGAGGATGGTGGCTGATTGGAGGTGGATTCCTTAGGACGATGTGACACTAGGACCCACCCTACTAGTAATGTGCACTTGTATCTGGTTATCAGACTTGACAAGATGATTGCAGGATTTAGTCACCATGGTGGCTGCGCTTCTTTCATTTGGTTGGAAGGTACAGTCTGGTTTGCTGCCTAGCTATGCAGAGAGATGCACCCTGCCCACCTCTGGTCTCGAGATAGCATGTACCCCTGGTATCTGGCAGGCCAGATACCAGTAGACTTGCAGGTCTGTTTAGATACCTTTCTATATTAGGATCTTTGATCTTGATCCGGAAAGAAGCATAGCTTGGATGCCTGGTGGGAACCCTGAGGGTGGGGGTTTACCAGGTATGTCTAGCTGCTTCAGAAAGGTTTCACTTTGTTCCACGTTGTTTCTGGGGATAGTCGACTTAAATTGATCTGATCGACATGTATAAGGCATTGAATGGTTTGAGCAGGCTTAATGCTGATCAGATTCTTCCTCTTGCTCAGATTACGAACTTTAGGGGGTCATAAATTCAAATTGAGGAAAGACAGTTGTAGAATGTGTGCGCGGAAATTTTGCTTTAGCCAGGGGTTAGTTGATTGCTGCAACAAACTTCCATGTGTCTTGGAAGTTGATAGCTTAAATAAGTTTAAGTGAGAACTAGACAAAGTCTTGGAGCGAATGGTTGGGTGAAATGGGAAGATATTTTTTTTTATTTTTATTTTGCCGATGCTGTATAAGCTTGCTTCTACTAATGCATAATTCTTAATCAAACTTATGAGTGCAAAATTTCAGATCGCAGTTACATATGGCATTTGTAAATATGTCTTCCTGTTCTAATGTTCTGCATGCCTTTGCTATAAAGTATCTGGTGTTTGAAATACAACTGAAACACACTTACTTTAGCTTTTAATCTTGCTTGAGACCGTTATGACGTTTTTTCTCTTATACTGACTGGCTTCTGTTATTAGGCTCCCTGTCGGACGAAATTTCCTGCAACTGCTGTCCTGGACATTAGTCTTTTCATTAGATTATTTTACTTTCCATTACTATTCCTGGGAAGAAAAATTATCGAATTGAATCTAATCGAGACGCTATCCCGCCTTGATACCTCCCAAGTACTCACACTTGGTTTGATCAAGACAGGATCGAATTCTAAGACTACAAGCACAGTTTCCTTGAAGATTGCAAAATGTAATTTTTGTCTTGAATGTTCTATCGACAACTACCTCACTTCTCGGCGCGCATATCAACTCTCCGTGACCCGTACTTCCCATCCAAAACTACTCCGCTAAAAGTCAACTCATGTATAGTAACTTAAAATTATTTCATTCTATTTTCTTTTCCTCTAGTAATTGTATCCTTATTGCCCTTTTAACAACAAAAGGAACCACACTGAACTGTGGTAGGATCAATCAGGTGGTGATCTTCTGTATTGTGTTTTCTGATCGCGCCAACTTAATTTGCCTTCTACTTTCATCTCAACATTCGCCTGTTCACTGCATGCATTCCAGCACTGGGTCGTGTCTCATTAGGTGACAATCGCCTTCCCCCAGCTATATTGTTTCAACCACTTCAACTATGTGGGAAGAATTCACTTCCCATCCGGGATTTTCTTCCGTCCACTTGTACATTTCTGAAGCTTACTGCTATATTGCAATTGTTATTTCTAATTCAATAATATTAAAATTTACAATTTTTGCCTGATTCTCTAAATTATTACTTTCGAATAATAATATACTAGGGGGGCTTCGCCACACCCGCACGCTTTTCTCTGTAAAATGTAGAGGCATAAGGAGTAAGTCAAATCTTTTCTACGTAAAAGACACACCTGTCGATATCTAATCTGGAAATGACCTATGTAATTATTTACCTGTGCATTTGTAGTGCGCGTCCTTCTCAATGTCGATTATCACTGTAAAAGAGAACGGTGTACATCCTCAAACAAGGTGGCAAGCAAAAGTAACTCAGTGTTGCCAACTCTTAATAATACTTCCCGCTAGCCACATGCTCAAAATCCGCTATTTTTAACACTTAACACGCCAACTTTTTAAATTTTCATTTGGGTTAAATCCTATTAATGGGTGCCATAAAAAATTAATACCATACAAAAACCTCCAAATTGCATATCAAATGCAGTTTATTCTGAGGAAGAAGTCAAAAATAACAACTACCGTTTAACGGAGTTGATGAATTTATGCAGTGGCAATATTAATCACTTGATTTCTTGGTTGGCGAAAAATCACATTTTGCAAAGTACAGCTTTTGGTGAAGTTTGCAAACTTGAAATGCGGCTAACAAAGTAAATGTAAAACTGATATGTTTAGATGGGGTTGTAAAAAACCTTGCCGTAAAACAAAAGAGTATTAGACATAAATCATTTTTTGATTATAGTAGATTAGTGTTATCCCAAAATTTATTATTTCTATACTTCTGGTCCTAAGATTGGTCTCAAGATCACATTGCTCTTGATTTAAATATCAGTAAAAAAAAATTAAAAAAACACTGTTATTGGAAAATACAAAGATCTGAGGGAGATCTGCCTGATATCAATAATTGATTAAGATAGTTAACTAGGGGGATTTCAGAAAATTGAATACCTATCGAAATTGAAATTGATGAATTGGTATTTTTCAAAAGAAAATATGTAATAACCCCAGGGACTCACATCTGGTGAGTATGGGCTTGGGATACCCAGGGTTCTGAGCTGGATGTCATCATCGTTCTTCCCTTTCTTGGTGATTCCCTTCTACTTCTCTCTCTCTCAATAATTCAGGATTTTTTTTTTTTTTCCTTTTTCGGCTGGTGCAGCATAAGACTCGGTCTTCTTTGCACCGTATAGTTATTTTTATTAAATTAATAAGAGGAGTTTACCTCAATATAGTACGTGGAACACTTCCGTATGATACCGTATGATCTTTTAATTGCGTTAATTTGAATTTTAATTGTTTTGAATTGATTTTGAATTGTGTTAAATTGATTATTTAATTATTTATAATTTACTTTAATTATTTATATTTTACTTTAATGTACCGGTAAGTTGTCGATTTTTTCGTTTTTTCCGTTTTAATTTCTGGAGGGTATCATACGGAAGTGTTCCACGTACTATATTGAGGTAAACTCCTCTTATTAATTTACTAATATCATTATCAACGTAGAACATATTGAGTATTACAGCTCTGATTCATACTACCGTATAGTTAATAATAAAATAATAGAGGACGACTAATAGGAATACAATGGGTTTTTGGTGCATTCGAAAGAATTACCAAACAACGTTTTTTTAGTTCCGGTAGAAAATAGCGATAAAACAACTCTTTTATCAATTATAAGAAAGAGAATATTGTCAGGTACAAGAATCATCAGTGATGTATGGCCTGCATATAAAGATCTCTACCGAGACATTAATTATACCCATGATGAGGTTATTCATCGCTATAATTTTGTTTCTCCAGATGATTCAATTAGGACGAAGTAAAATAATCCACTGGCATTCCTTCGCGGTTTCAAAAAAAGATGGGCTTAATTCATTAGAATTTTCTCCATATTTTTAGATTTGATTCACCAGTTTAAAGCTATGAACATCATATCGTTTGACCACGAGTGTAACTACAAAGTAAAATTGTTGTGGTTCCCCTCAGGGGATCCCTGACTAATATAAAGGCACTCCTTCGCTTTATAAAAAAAAAAAAAAAAACTATTAAATAAGATATCCCTACTATGTTTGCGATGTATATCAATAAAACATTTCAATTATAAAATATTTATATTGTTAAATAAATATTTCTTAATTTAAATGGTACATTGCCAAAATATATAAAATGCTAAACATATTTTAAATTTTTACATTTAAACTCATTCCGCTAAAAAAACCGCTATCCGCTATTATATATTTTAATCCTCCAAACCTGAAGCAATTCCGCTAAATCTGGTGGAAAATTGGCAACACTGAGCAAAACAGTGGGAAAGTAGTGATTGACAAGTTGTGACTCATATTTCGACAAAAGCACAGGAACAAAGCAGTGATTGGCAGATGCCACTGCTTTCCCTGCCCACTGTCCTCCTAGGTTGATATACCTAGGGTGTTTTTGGCCACATTTGCCGCTTTTTTAAATCGGAAATTCGTTTTCCCATTTTAAAACAGCGAGATGAAGGGATAAACAACCTTCCTAAGCCAAGCTCCTCCTTGATGACACATAATCACAGAAAAGGGAGGTGCCTTCACCTGTCAATTATCGTCGTCTTCCTTGCTTTCATCGAAGTACCTCCTGGTGTATACTATACAGTACTGGATTTCAGCCAATATCACTGTATATTGGCTGAAGTCCAATATATAATGATAGTGACGAGAAACAGACCAGTTAGTTTAACTTCTGTTCCAGGTAAAATAATGGGGTAACAGGTTAAAGATGCATTGCAGGATCATCTAGACAAGACTGCAGCAATAATTCAGACGGAGCATGGGTTTGTTAAGGGAAAGTCTTGTCTGACAAATTTGATAGGATATTATGATTTGGTTACAAAGGAACTGGATGCAAAAAATAATTTTGATATTATATACTGTATTTGGATTTCAGGAAAGCTTTTGACACTGTTGTGCATGGAAGACTATTGTACAAATTGGAGCAGAATGGTATTAAGGGTAAGTTGCTACAATGGATAAAAGGATGGCTGAGTGGCAGAAAACAGGGCGGTAATTAATGGGTGCTGCTGTTCGTGGACTAGTGTTATTAGTGGAGTCCCAAAGGTTCGGTCCTCTGTTGTTTTGTATTTTTATCAATGATATTGATGAAGGTATATCAGGCTTTGTGTCGAACTTTGCAGGTTACACAAAGGTTGGCAGGGTTGTTAATGACAGTAATGGCAGTGTGCTACTGCAACAGGATCTTGATAATTTGGGCAGATGGGCTAAGAAGTGGCAACGGAAGTTTATTTAACCTTGACAAATTCAAAGTATTGCATATGGGTAGAAGTAACCCCAGAGCAATGTATCAACTCTGTGGTACTACACTGACAGTGGTAGAGAATGAAAAGGACCTGAGGGTAATTGTGTATGAAGTTTTCTGAGCAGTGCAGGCGGGATATAAGAATACCTCATGGTGTCTTGTCAATGATATATAGAAATTTTGCTAGCAGGGAGGAGGTGATTGTCCCTCTGTATAAAGAAATGGTCAGGCCACACCTTGAGTACTGCATACAGGTCTGGAGGCCTCATTTTAGGAAGGATGTAGATTTGCTTGAGTGTGTACAGAGAAGGGCAACAAGATTGGTAAGGGGAATGAAGGGATCCTCTTTACCAAGAGAGGCTTAAGTTATGCAAATTGCTGTCTTGCAAATTGCAAGACTGCAAACTAGGCACCTGTGCGGTGATCTGATTGACGTTTATAAGGCCTTGAATGGGTTGAGCACGCTGAATTCTGATGGGATCCTTCCACTGTTCGGATTACGAACCTAAGGGGACATACATTCAAATTAAGAAAAGACAGATGTAGAATAGATGTGCGGAAATTTGCCTTTAGCCAGCGGGTGGTTAATTGCTGGAACAAACTTCCATCTGTCGTTGTGGATGTTGATAGGTTAAATAAATTTAAGGAGGGAATGCGTGATTTTTTTTTTTTTTTTTTTGTCTGATGCTGCATAACCTCATACACTTGCTTTCTTGCATTACATGCCACTACTACTACTATATCAATATCATCCCATTATTTACCTGCGTTTACAGAGGTTACTTTGGAAAAGGCCTTTTTCTGTGTTCCATAATACATGAGGAATATTGTTGCACCCGAAACAGGACTAATTTACAAAATACTAAACTACAGTATTTACAAATATAGAATATTCATTATTACACAAAAAACGTTACAATTAACGTTGTATGTAAAAGTGCTGTTGCACTTTAGCATTAGTAGAGGCATACGATGCAAGAAAGCAAGCATCAGCCAAAAAAAACCGCTCCCATTTCATCCCTCTGTTCGTTCCAAATACCTGTCTAGATCAGCCTTAAATTTATTTAGGCTATCAACTTCCACAACAAAAGATGGAAGTCTGCTCCACCTACGCGCTGGCTAAAGGCAAACTTCTGCACATCTATCCTACAACTGTCTTTCCTCAATTTGAATTTATGCCCTTTCAGGCGATTATTCTGAGCATCGGTATTTCGGCAGTCCAGGTGTTTTATAAGTTTTGCAGCTCCAGCGAACGAGAAGTTTTTAGCTATATTTAGCCGCTTTATTGACTTAATTGTTATATGAAATTATTTTCTATAAGTAGCTTATAGACCCAGTTAAGATCCTTTAGTAGTAAGATACTACTACTACTTTTGGATTTTGGGAGTAAATTAGTACTTAGTGTCCGTCGATTTGCCGTTCGTAACTTTCCGCCATTATTATAAGATACAACGTTATATCCCGTACTAGATGGCTTAGCTTAGTATAGTTTATATTATCAGTTAATCAGTAAAATTTATTAATCTTGTTAAACTTCATTGTCAATTAAATTGCACTTTTTTAAATACATATAACGACCTAGATTTTACACACGTTATTAATTAATACATAACTTGATACGGAAGTTATATAACGAAACTCGGAGATAATACTCGATACTAAAAAAAAAAAAAAAAAACCCACTTTATGCCGATAAATTCTTCTCGCAGTCTGGCTTTTTAGCCCTAAATCCTCTATGAAATAATATATATTTTAAATTTAAATGTATCTTTTTTTGCCAGATTTTATTTTTCATCTGACACTTAACATCATTTTATGTAATTTTTTTAGTAAGAGTGTACGCTTACAGAAGACATCGATTTCTATTTTCTCTGAATTTCAATATGGTTTAGTTAGTTTCAATTCTTGTTACTTTTATTTTATAATCCCACCCCTTCCAACAAGATTGTCACGTGTGGTCAAAGTACAATACCGTACCTGATCCCGTGCTAGTAATAAAAGTACATGTATACTGAATTCAGTTTAGGTTTGAATGTAAAACATACAGTAGCCTCGTTCACCATTTAATGTTAGTATAATTTCAATCAGTTCTTGTTTCTAGGTCATATTATATACTTTCCTGTATATTGAAAAAAAAAATAATAAATTTGTGAAATATCATCTTCTTTCTGAAATGGTGAATGGTATTCCTATTATATTTGTTTATGGAGAAAAAATATATATATACACACAGTGGTGGGATTCAAATAATTTAACAACCGGTTTGCTGCTCTAATGACCTTTCTAAGTATAAAAAAACTATATACCGAAAGGTAGTTTATTATTTCATGCAGTTAATACTTAAATAAGAACAATAAAAGAGGTCCACAAAACTAGATTATGTTATAAGAAAGAGTTTTAAAATATTAAATAATACCGGACAAAAAACAATAAAACTGTTATTTAAGATATTTCCATATTGCTTCTTGATTGGCCTCCTCACTTGAAATTTTTTTCACTTTTATCCGAGCATCATTGGCTGAGTGATTTATCCTTAACCATCTTTTCACTGTAGGAGTAGGATCCCATTCCTTTAGAGGTAGGCCGATTAGACTAATAGTCATTTTGTTTGATTTATTAGAAATAGTTAGGCGACTTCTCTTCTCTGAACATATTATGTTCATCTTTGAAAAACCCCTTTCCGCTTCTGCTGAACTTACAGCAATTGTTCTGACAATATTTTTAGTTCTTTGAACACTTTTAGGAATTGCATAATTCTGGGAATTTTTTAAAACGTTTTCCACGAAATCTCGATAATCATTAATATCAATTTGGTAATTAAAAATGTTATTAAATACGAGCAATTGTTCTTCAGCTGCTTTCCATGGAACTAGTACTTCTTCAACATTCCAGTAATCTGGCTCCAAAAAATTGAGAAATTGTAATTTATTCCTATCTTTAAATTGGCTACAAATGCTCTTAAATGCTCACATTCCATTAGTCTTAAATGTTCACAATCCATTAGTCTTTTTTTTTTTTTTTTTTTTTTTTCAAATTCGTTACGATGTTTTCTAAAAGTCTTCCCCGAGGAAGCCCAACAAATCGATGATTTTCTACAAATTTTATATTTTTGAAGGTTTCCGAAGTAATTAATTAATCAACTTTTTTTTTTGTATGGACCCTTTTCCTTTCCAAGCATTTGAAATGCTTTAATAGATCTTATCACGAGTTTTTTAGCCTTTATTATGTCTATATTTCTTGCTTGCAGTGCATTTGAAAGAAGAGAAATTTCGTTTAAAATATCAATCATCAATGCCAAATCAGTTATAAAATATATATTTTCAAGACGGGCAGCCATACCTAAGTACTTTTTATTTGACCTTAAACTACAGGCAGCCCATCTTGGTCCGAAAACTCTACCAATCTTTATAATTTCAATCCCAAGTTGTTCGGATATTTTGGAAAGTTCAATTTGGTTCTTATTGGATTGATGAAAATAGTATATATCTTATCAATAAATATTTTAAAATGATTTACTTGCTTTATTTCCTTTATCGAATCATCTAAAACAAGATGGAGGCGATGATTTAAACAGTGCCATATTATTATGTTTGGAAACTCTTTTGCAATCCTAGTGCTCACTCCAGATTTTCTCTCAAGCATAACGCTGGCACCATCGGAGCAAAATCCTATTAAATTTTTTTCTAGGTAGTTCTTAGTTTTTTCCATAACTGAAGAACATATTGTCTCTGCATCTTGTTTTTCCAATTCAACTAGTTCAACGAAAATTGTTTGTTGGTGATGTAACTGAATCCAAGGCCAATTCTAATACAACAAATTATGATTTTGGTGTCTTATTGAAAAAATCTGTCAAACTCTGTTGCCTTTTCATCCTTTTAAGGGCTACTGCAAAAAATTTTAAAAATGTTTTATTTTAATATATTATAGAGCAGGAGCGGATGTGTGCCTTTATATTTGAATATCTTTACTGGTTCTGTCCACGTGTGGTCATATCATAAACTTTTATAAACAAAGCACTATGCTTATACCATTGATAAACATCAGTCAGAACATACATTTTCTTCATTTTATCAATACTAAACGAAATTTCTTGCTGAATTAATAAATGGCATAGGCTATGCAGATTAAATACGATAGAATACCAGGCGCCCACCTTAGAGAGAACCCTGATCACAAGTGCCATTTTAACAACCGGTTCGCCGAACTCAACAAAAAATTAGGTATCGGTTCTGCCGAACCGGCTGAATCCCACCACTGTATATACATATTAGGAATACTAATCACTAATTCACACATTCCGATGCATCCGAGCTTGTGCGTCAGTGATAATCTCCATATTCAGCACTATTTATACGCATATTGTCTTAATAGTTTAGTTCGACCATCAGGAATCAGAGTTCCATCTCTCAGGATGGCAAAATAAAAACTGACCTTTCCATGTTAGGGAGAGGGACAGCATTTTGTTATTTGTATCTAGGCATTTATTCTTTGGCGTAGCCATGGTATTTATTTAATTAATTTAATTAAATAAATACCATGGCTAGGCCATGATATAAAAAATTAATTTTATTTAATTAAATACTGAGGATTGCTGTTTACTCAATGCTTTTTTTTAAATTTAAAATAAACGCAGTCTCGTGGCAGTATGGTGGATACGCCTCCCCCTTACAACTCAGGCGAAAGAAATGTTTCTGGTTCGGTTTCCTTTTTTTCAATTCTGAACTTCAGTCAGGGATTTTCATCCCACACCCACTTAAACTGCACGCAGACAGAATTGGCTCTTACCATAAACAGTTCTACAACAAAACGAAATAACGTATCAAACCATTGATAGTACGTTGCCTATTTGGATTTCATCAACTTCCCGAAATAGGTACCATTTGCCATATATAATCCAGCACAATCCTTCACCGTCAACTTAGGGTATATAGCAACTGAAAGTGTTCGTTTTTTTTTCATTTCTACCCTGTGCACGTGTATTCTTGTATTCTTCGTGTTTCCATAATATAATAACATCAGAACTTTTTATCTTCCTGCAGCTAAAGAATCTTTGAACTTTTTTTCCGGCCCTGTAATCCAAGATTGTCATATTTCCACATGCTATAAAAACATTATGGGAATCCTATTATCTCGAAACTTGATACTATGACACGTTGGAAAGTCAAGGTGTGTTTGTTTTAATTGCGGTCTCCAGGGTTTCCCCTATATACCGACAACATATTGGACAGACTGTGTATACTTGTGTAATCTGGTTTACACAACATGTGATTTCCACATGCTGTGAAGGCTGCTTTGCTTTAGCTGAACAAGATTAAACTGTGGCAGTTACATATGGTGCGGTATTGCAGATGTATTTCATAATCAGAGGTGTATTGCTAAAAAAATTAGTACTGGAATGCTCATTCTCCAGAAGACTATATGATAACGCCACATCGACTGTACAGTAACTGAATCAGACTTAAGACTCACGGTTCATAGAATAACCAGTTCTAGCGTTCAGCTCATGGCAAATCAAAATGCAACATTCACACGCATCACAGTATATCTAATTATCTTACACATTGTACTTTAGTAAGAAACGTTCAAGTTTCATTGAGAAATTTATATTTTTGTTTTTAAATAAATCTATTTATTTATTAAAGATTACTATTAATATATATTTTTAGTAGCAATGGGTAAAATAGATATTTCTTCCTTCCCTTTGATTATGCCATTGTTTAATAATATTAGGTGTATAAATTTAATGATTTTCTATTATGACGTTTAGAAAAAAGGGCTTGGGTACACTATACTGTCTGTGCTGACACACAAATTCCTGCACCCTCTGGTAGAAGTGCTAGACCAGAGAGTGCCAGCAATCCCGTCCCCAATTTGTCCAGGCCTGGGAGCCAGCAAAAAAAAAAAAAATAATAATAATATTAATAATATAATAAAATATATATATATATATATATATATTAATAATAAAATAAAATAAATCCCTCCTCCCCACACAAGCATTCAGGAATCAAAGCCTCCTATTCCTGTTGTGTAGAGGGGAAAAAGGGGGGGAGGAGAAGATAGAAGGTAAATAGAATAGGATGCAGGTGTGTAGGAGCTACCATATGCGGGACTAAGAACATTTTTAATCAAACACATTTATCATTTTATTTTTCTAAGCATCACCATTGTCTGCTTGGTAAAGCTAGTAAGGAAAAGGAGGATAATGGAGGTAATTACTCAATAAGATTATTCCAAAAGTACGGTTTGCTTTCCTGTTTTCTATAAAAAAGCAATTTTTATGTATGCTGCCCTCCCCCTAAAAAAAACAAAAACATTTTTAGCTGAATCTGACCTTAGCAGAAGAGCTGAGCCTGATGCATAGTATTAGGGTCAGGCGCCGCCTGTGGTTTCCCACATCTGTGCCATATGTACGCTGTGAAGAAATACAGTACTACTGTACATGCCAGAAAAGTGTTGTGTTGAAGATGCCATATTATGTTGGGTTCTGTTGCGTGTCCTGGCATTTGGCTGCAGGGGACTCCACATTGCCCGCACCTACTAGGAGGTAGCCAGGCTGCCCATTTTTTTTGTCTGCTAGACAGAGACAAAAAAAAAAAAAAAAAAAAGTAGAGTTGGGGAAGTACAGAGTGTATGCAAGAAAGGAGGGTATAGCTAGAAATATGGAGGATGTAGGTGAAGGCATCCTCCAGGTTATCAATGCAGCAATAAGTGCCATCAGGTGAAAGGGGAACCCGAGGACGAGGATAAATAAGACACAGCAAGTGCGTGTAAGTTGCCACTGGCAAGTTAATCTTATCCAGGTTAAGATCAGTTGGCCAGTTAGGTTAGGATCAGATGTTTGGAGTGTCCCTATTCTGCGTTGGCAATAGGGTGCTCTGCTTTTGAAGAGAGCTTGGACAAACTTGGTAAACTCATAGTACATATCTAAAAAAAACCTGTGTTAACTAGTAATAATTACACCAATTGAAAATTGAGCAAGTTTAGACTTATTAAAAAATCCACGCTACATGAATGTAAAAAGAAGTATGATTTTTTTTTTTTGCGCTCTGTAAAGTGTGAATAATAAAACCAATATTAGATCTCCTAAAAAGCATTAAATATAATGCTCATCCTCGTACTATAGAGACATATTGTTAGGTGGGTACTATATTTTTAAATTCTATATAGTGGGATCAACTGATGTTAAAATCAGTGAATTCTAAATGGGAAGCCTTCAAGGATCTTGGGAGCTACTAGGCTTTTCATAAATAGAATAGGAAGACTATATGATAACAAGATTTTTTTAGGCCTAAATGGATGTCAGATGAACTAATGAGGCTTGTGTCAGAAGAAAAACATGTGGGATGCTTATAAATTAGCAGGTGACACATAACCTATGGCAGATATAAGCTAGTCTGTAATCAAATCACAAAGGCGGTTAGGCAAGTGAAGGCTGATTACAAGGAATCCTTGGCAAAGAATACAAAGAAAAACAAGAAAGACTTCTTTACTTATATAAATCCAGAGGGGGGGGATGAATCAGATTGGTCTAACAGTTTTGACACTAGGTTCTCCTGAATAAGGAAACTTATTTTATAACCACCTGGTATATAAAAAGGGACTGAGTGGAACTAAATGATATTGGTGGTTCAACTATTGATGATCCTGCTCAGATAACTGACAAACTGAATGAGTATTTTGCATCTACATTCACACATGAGGAATTCTGAAGGGAAGTAGAAGAAGAAGCTTATTAAACTCTAGCAGGAAGCTAAATGATTTTGTAATAACTGAGAGCAAAGTGTAGGAGATATTTTTGATGTTAAACATAACAAAGGCATCTGGAGTGGATAGAGTCTGTCCAGTTATATTAAAGAAGGAGGCAAAGGAAGTAAGCAAACCCTTGGCCACAATTATGAGGGCATCCTCAGATTCAGGGGAGGTCTCCATGGACTAGAGATGTGCAAATGTTTCCCCTATTCACAAAGTGGCGGGTGTTCAAAGGGTGACACAAATAATTATAGACCTATTAGTTTAACTTCTGTTCCAGGGTAAATAATGAGGTCAGTGGTTAAAGAAGTGATGCAGGATCACCTAGACAAGACTGCAGTAATAGTTCAGACACAGCATGGGTTTGTTAAGGGGAAGTCTTGTCTTACTAATATTGATTGGTTACTACAACATGGGCACAAAGGAACTGGATGCAAAAAATTATTTTGATATCATATACTTGGATTTCAGAAAGCGTTTGATACTGTTGCACATGGATGACTGGTCTACAAATTGGAGCGGTATGGCATTACGGGCAAGTTGCTGCAATGGATAAAGGGATGATTGAGTGGGAGATTGCAGAGAGTGGTAATAAATGGACATTGCCCTACGTGGACTAATTATTAGTGGAGTTCCCTGGGGCCCATTATTGCTTTGTATATTTATTAATGATAGTAAAGACAGTATGCTACTGCAACAGGATCCAGAAAATTTAGGTAGATGGGCTGAGAAGTGGCAACTGAAGTTTAATATTGACAAATGCAAAGTACTGCATATGACTTTATGCAGTACTTTGCATAAACCCAAGAGAAATGCACCAACTGTGTGGTACTATACTTATAGAGGTAGAGAATGAAATAGTCCTAGGGGTAATTGTGCAGTCGGATATGAAGTTCTCTGAGCAGTGCAGACCATGGAGTTTTGTCAATGATACATAGGAATTTTGCTAGCAGAAACAAGGTAATTATACCTTTGTATAAGGGAATGGTCAGTCCACACCTTGAGTACTGCATACACGTCTGGAGGTGCCTCATTTTAGGAACGATGTAGAGTTGTGAGAAGGACAACAAGATTGGTGAGAGGAACAAAGAGGTTCTCTTACCCAGAGAGGCTTAAATTCTGTAAGTTGTGTCATCTGGAGACTAGGCACGTGCAAGGCTTTGAATGGTTTGAGCAGGCTCAATACTGATGGGATACTTTCACTTGCTCAGATTACAAACCTGAAGGGGCATAAATTCAAACTGAAGAAAGACAACTGTAGAATAGATGCACAGAAATTTGCCTTTAGCCAGCAGGTAGTTGATTGCTTAAATAAATTCAAGGACGAACTGGACAAACTTTTAGAGCAAATGGTTGTGCAAAATGGAATTTTTTTTTGGTTGATGCTGTATAAGCTTGCTTTCTTACATCATATGCTAATTCTAACCTTTCACCATAATTATGAGAGTAACTTTGAATTCAAGGGTGTTCCTCTGAAAATGTATCTCTCCCAAGTAATTACAGATCTAGAAGCTAGACTTGTTCCTGGGGAAATAATGGAGTCATATGCAAGTCACAGAATGGATCTGTTAAAGGGTGGTCTTATCTGACCAAAGACTGCATACTATAAAGTAGTAACAAAAAAGCTGGATAAAAAAAAAAAAAAAAAAAAAAAGTAATTTTAAGATCACAGAAACTATTGCACATAAAAGACTGCTGTAGAAATTGAAGCAACGTGGTAGTAGGGTACTGCTGTGGATGCCAACGATAACTCAACTAGGAATACTACTGTAATGAGAGTTCTAACATTAGGTAGATGCCGTTAGAAGTGGCAATTATAAGGATTTGCAAATGGATAGCAGTTATCCAAGAATTTCCTTGTGGATTAATTCAAGACTTGAAGTGCAAGGCTTTTGAAATTTCTATCAGCTTGGCCTGCACTTATAGGTAAAAGGAATCTGTTTTGTAGACACGGGATACATTTAAACAAAGGTGGTGCAAGAGTTTTTGCCAGTATTGTTAAGGATACCTTAAAGGTTCGGGGAAACTGCTAGTTTGTGTGTGGGGGGGGGAAACATCAGATATGCATTTATCTGATAATATTGGTCAAAGTAATGCTTGAACATACCTCATGAGTTCTTACTGCAACAGAACATATCAGCCAGATGTTCTCAGGGTAGAAACGTTTCAAATGAGTGGATAGCTAATGCCAGGGAAGCAAGCTTAAATAAATTTAAGGGTTGTGTAAGTGTAGTTAACTATACAAGAACACTAAGTCTTAATTGTTTATATAGTGATGTCAGAAGTCTCATCAACAAAATGAGTGAATTCAAACTGCTGGTTAGGATAAGTAACATTGACATAATATTCCTTATCTCTGGGTGGCACTACGTTTCTGTTGTGCCACCCAGAGATAGGGAATGATGAGTTTCAGTATGGTATGTAAATCCTGACCCCATCTATCTTCCCTATCCTTAGGAAGGATAGGGAAGATAGAAGGGGTGATGCTTCTTATCAAAAGCAGCCCGAGCATGATGAAGGCTTTCCCAGATTCAGAAATTTCGCATGCTGGTACAGAATCTGTGTGGTGCGAGACAGTTGAAAGCAAAGGTTATGATGAGAGCCTCTACATGCAAATGGGTAATTTTAATTTGCCTCTAATTGATTGGAGCAAATGGGAAGGAAACTCAACATAGAACAAAATTTTTAAATCAACTAGATGATTGCTATTTGTATCAACATGTCAGGGAAAGTACTAGGGGAAAAGAATATTCTACACCTCATCATCACCCATGAACCAGATGACATAATAGGGTAACAGTACAAGAACCAACAGAAGGAAGTGATCACAGAGTTCTACAGTGGATGATGAAGAGAGGGGTAGCAGTAGTTTAAGGAATGGGTTATAATTTCAGGAAAGGAAATTACGATACCTTGAGGTACTACATGGCCTTTATTAACTGGGTAGATATCTCACAGAGGGCGAATACAATTGAATTATGGCATACCTTTGAAACATTAATCACAGAAGCCTTGAATGCATATATACCATTAAAAAAAATAATCCACGAGGAAGATTCCCAGTTGGATGAATAATGAAATTGCCATGTTACTTGGGCAGAAAAGGATGGCATGGAAAACTTACAGAGCAATAAAAAGTACTAAAGCCTATAAAAGCTACAAAGTGATCTGTAATAGTGCCACAGAAAAAGTTAGGCTGATTATGAGAAATAGCTGAGTGGGGATAAGGAATTCCTCACATATAAATGCAAAGAAGCGAGGGCCAAACCAGATCAGATCCTCATGTAATCGATGTGGGATAGTATCAGAACCGAGCTGAAGTTGCTGATGAACTCAAGTTACTTTGCATCGATATTTACAGAAGAAAAAACTCTTTATGTCAAAGAGAAATAATGGGAGTGAATTTGAAAATTATCTAATTAATGATATTGAAATTTCACATGATTATTTAATGAAAAAATTTGAGCCTACAGGCCAGTAAAGTTGATGGCATAGTCTATAATCTTAAGGGAGGCTAATTATGAGTGTGTTAACAGGAGAGATTGCTTCTACAGGGATGGGATACACTTAAATAGAAAGGGTGCAAGAATATTTGCTGATGCTATCGAGGCAGTGTTAGGTGGGTCGGAAAACTGCTAGCTTGGGGGGAGACAAAGACAAATAGATTAGCAGAAGCCTGAAAAACAATATGCAGGATATTTCAGAGACTGCTGGAAGTCATTGTGGTACAAGTAAACACATGGGTTGTGTTAGGGTAGCTAAGAATAGAAACAGGTGCATGTATATTTGCATGTACACCAATGCTAGGAGTTTAGTAAATAAATTTGAGGTTTTGCTCAAAACATCAAAGGCAGATATTGTTTGGATATCAGAGACATGGTGTCACACAGATATACGAAATGCAGAACTGGAATTTGGGGAGTACAACGTCTACAGAAAGGATAGACAGGATAGGAAAGGAGGAGGGGTTATGCTATTAGTTAAAAAACACATAAAATTGAAGGAAGTGAAGCCAGTCGACATCAATGGACAGGGCAGTGTCGAGTCAGTTTGGTGTGACATAAGCATGGGTAAATCAAAATTGAGAGTAGGAGTGTGCTATAGGCCTAATGACTCTGATGAGTATAATAAGATACTGTACAGGGAAATAGAATGGGCCAGTAAATCAGAGAGTCTTATAATGGGAGATTTTAATTTCCCAGATATTGACTGGAATTTCTGGGTTGGTCACTCTCACACTAGCAAGGCTTTTGTGGATTTATTGGATGATTGTTTTCTACACCAGCACGTTCGGGAGGCAACTAGAGGGAGTAATACTCTTGATCTGATTAACAGTAGTGATTCTTCATGCATTAAGAATCTGCAGATAAAGGAACCACTGGGTGGCAGTGATCACAGTGTGCTGAAGTGGGATTTACTCAAGGAGGTAACAACCATCAGAGGTAAAGGGAAGGGTTTTTGCTTTCTTAAAGGCGACTATGATGGGCTGAGACAGTATTTAAATTCTATATAGTGGGACCAACTGATGATGTTACCACCAGCAAATTCAAAATGGGAAGCATTCAAGGAACTAATCTTGGAAGCTACCAGGCTTTACATACCAACCAAGAAATATTGTTCAAGGTTCAGGCCTAAATGGTTGTCAGATGAACTAATGAGACATATGGCAGAGAAGAAAAATGCATGGGATACATACAAATTAATGGATGACATGGAAGCCTATGATAGATATAAGTTGGTCTGTAACCAAGTCACAAAGGAGATTAGGCAGGCAGAGGCAGATTATGAGAAATCCTTGGCAAAGGATGCAAAGAAAAACAGAATAGAGTTCTTTACCTATTTAAACTCAAGAAGGAAAGGGATGAATCAGATTGGTCCACTGGATGTTGATGGTTCAACAGTTGAGGATCCTGCTCAGGTGGCTAACAATCTAAACAAGTATTTTGCATCTACATTCACACATGAGGAGTTATTCAGGAAGGGGAATGTCGTAGGTGAAGTAAACATTGGCAGTGAGCTAGATGATTTTCTAATAACTGAGAGGAAAGTGGAGGAGAAATTGTTGAGGATAAACATAAAAAAGGCACCCGGGGTGGATGGGATCTATCCAGTTATATTAAAAGAGGTAGCAAGGGAAGTAAGCAAACCCCTAGCCATAATTATGAGAGCTTCTTTGGACTCAGGGGAGGTACCCATAGACTGGAGATGTGCAAATGTAACCCCAATTCACAAAGGAGGATCAAAGGCTGACACAAGTAATTATAGACCTGTTAGTTTAACTTTTGTTCCAGGAAAATTAATGGAGGTACTGGTTAAAGAAGCACTGCAGGATCATCTGGACAAGAATTCAGTTATAGCTCAGACACAGCATGGTTTTGTTAAGGGCAGGTCTTGTCTGACCAATTTGATTGGATACTATGATGTAGTCACAAAAGAACTGGATGCAGGGAATAACTTTGATATTATATATTTGGATCTTAGAAAGGCTTTTGATACTGTTGCACATCGAAGACTGCTGCACAAATTGGAGCAGTGTGTCATTGGAGGCAAATTGCTGCTATGGATAAAGGGATGGTTGAGTGGCAGAAGACAGAGAGTGGTAATCAATGGGCACTGCTCAACGTGGACTAATGTTATTAGTGGAGTTCCTCAGGTTTCAGTGTTGGGTCCATTGTTGTTTTCTGTATTTATAAATGATATAGATGACGGTATATCAAGCTTAATGTCCAAGTTTGCAGACGATACAAAGGTTGGCAGGGTTGTTGAGGACACTACTGATGCTATGCTGCTGCAACAGGATCTGGAAAGGTTGAGCAGATGGGCTGAGAGGTGGCAAATGAAGTTTAACATTGACAAATGTAAAGTACTACATATGGGAAACAGTAACCCCAGATCAACGTATCAATTCTGTGGTACTACGCTGACAGTGGTAGAGAATGAAAAGGACCTGGGGGTAATTGTGCAGGCAGATATGAAGTTCTCTGAGCAGTGCAGACGAGCTGCAAGAGTAGCTCATGGTGTCTTGTCAATGATATACAGGAATTTTTCTAGCAGGGATAGGGATGTGATTATTCCCTTGTATAAGGCATTGGTCAGGCCACACCTTGAGTACTGTATACAGGTCTGGATACCTAATTTGAAGAAGGATGTAGAGCTGCTGGAACGCATACAGAGAAGGGCAACAAGATTAGTGAATGGAACAAAGGGTTGCTCTTACGAAGAAAGGCTTAAGTTTTGCAAATTGCAGAGTCTGGAGACTCGGCATCGGCGAGGTGATCTGATAGAGGTTTATTAAGGCTTTGAATGGCTTGAGCATGCTCAATGCCGATGGGATTCTTCCTCTTGCTCAGAATAATCACCTGAGAGGGCATAAATTCAAATTGAGGAAGGATGGATGTCGGATAGATGTGCGGAAATTTGCCATTAGCCAGCGGGCAGTTGGTTTGTGGAATAGACTTCCATCACTTGTTGTTGAAGTTGATAGCCTAAACAAATTTAAGGCTCAGCTGGAAAGGTATTTCGAATGAACGGAGGGGTGAAATGGTTGTGCTTTTTTTTTTTTTTTTTTTTTTTTTGGCTGATGCTGAATAAGCTTGCTTTCTTGCATCATATGCCTCTACTAATATTAGTAGTAGTGGCACTTGATGCAAGAAAGCAAGTGTAGGAGCTTATGCAGCATCAGCCAAAAAAAAAAAAAAAAAAAATCACACCATACCCTCCAATTGCCTGTCCAGTTCCTCCTTAAATTTATTTAACCTATCAACTTCCACAATGACAGATGGAAGTTTGTTCCAGCAATTAACCACCCGCTGGCTAAAGGCAAATTTCCGCACATCTATTCTACATCTATCCTTTCTTAATTTGAACTTATGTCCCCGTAGGTTCGTATTCTGAACAAGTGGGAGGATCCCATCAGAATTCAGCGTGCTCAACCCATTCAAGGCCTTATAGACCTCAATCAGATCACCGCGCAGGTGCCTAGTCTCCAGCCACTGCAATTTGCAGAACTTAAGCCTCTCTTGGTAAGAGGATCCCTTCATTCCCCTCACCAATCGTGTTGCTCTTCTCTGTACACGCTCAAGCAAATCTACATCCTTCCTAAAATGAGGCCTCCAGACCTGTACGCAATACTCAAGGCGTGGCCTGACCATTGCCTTATACAGAGGGACAATCACCTCCTTTTCCCTGCTAGCAAAATTCCTATATATCATTGACAAAACCCCATGACCTGCCCTAGCAGCCTGTCTACATTGCTCAGAAAACTTCATATCTGACTGCACAATTACTCCCAGGTCTTTTTCATTTTCTACCACCTTAAGTGTAGTACCACACAGTTGGTACGTTTCTCTGGGGTTACTTCTACCCATATGCAGTACTTTGCATTTGTCAAGGTTAAACTTCAGTTGCCACTTCTTAGCCCATCTGCCCAAATTATCTAGATCCTGTTGCAGTAGCACACTGCCATTACTGTCATTAACAACCCTGCCAACCTTCGTGTCATCTGCAAACTTCGACATTAAGCCTGATATACCTTCATCAATATCATTGATAAATATACAAAACAACAGTAGACCCAACACCGAACCCTGTGGGACTCCACTAATAACATTAGTCCACGAAGAGCAGCACCCATTGATTACCACCCTCTGTCTTCTCCCACTTAACCATCCTTTTATCCATTGTAGCAACTTACCCTTAATACCATTCTGCTCCAATTTGTACAGTAGTCTTCCATGCGCAACAGTGTCAAAAGCTTTCCTGAAATCCAAGTATATGATATCAAAATTATTTTTTGTATCCAGTTCCTTTGTGACCACATCATAATAACCAATCAAATTTGTCAGACAAGACTTTCCCTTAACAAACCCATGCTGTGTCTGAATTATTGCTGCAGTCTTGTCTAGATGATCCTGCAATGCATCTTTAACCAGTGACTCCATTATTTTACCCGGAACAGAAGTTAAACTAACTGGTCTGTAATTATTCGTGTCACCCTTCGAACCTCCTTTGTGAATTGGGGATACATTTGCACATCTCCAGTCCGTGGGAATCTCCCCTGAATCCAAGGATGCTCTCATAATTATGGCTAAGGGTTTGCTTAGTTTCTTTGCCGCCTCCTTTAATATAACTGGATAGATCCCATCCGCCCCAGGTGCCTTTCTTATGTTTAACTTCAACAATTTCTCCTCCACTTTGCTCTCAGTTATTACAAAATCATTAAGCACACTGCTACAATTTGATAACCTTCTTCCATTTTCAAACTGTAATGATTCCTCACGTGTGAATGTAGATGCAAAATACTCATTCAGTTTGTTTGCTATCTGAGCAGGATCATCAACAGTCGAACCATCGATGTCAAGTGGACCAATCATATTCAGCCCCTTCCTTTTAGAGTTTATATAAGTAAAGAAATCCTTGCTGTTTTTCTTAGCATCTTTTGCCAAAGATTTCTCGTAATCCGCCTTTGCCTGCCGAACCTCCTTTGTGACCTGATTACAGACTAGCTTATATCTGCTACAGGCTTCTGCGTCGCCTGATAATTTATATGCATCCCATGCATTTTTCTTCTCTGTCACGAGTCTCATTAGTTCATTTGATAACCATTTAGGCCTAAACCTTGAACAATATTTCTTCATCGGTATGAAAAGTCTAGTAGCTTCCACGATTAATTCCTTGAATGCTTCCCACTTAGAATTTACTGTTTGTAACATCGTCAGTCGATCCCACTGTACAGAATTTAAAAACTGTCTGAGACCACTGTACTCCCCTTTACGGAAGCAAAAACCCTTTCCTTTACCCCTGACGGTAGTTACCTCTTTGAGTAAATCCCACTTCAGCACACTGTGATCACTGCCACCTAGTGGTTCCTTTATCTGCAAATTCTTAATACACGAATGATCACTGCTGATAACCAGATCAAGAGTATTACTTTCTCTGGTTGCCTCTCGAACATGCTGCTGCAGAAAACAATCATCCAATAAATCCACAAAAGTCTGACTAGTGTGTGAGTGACCAACCCACAAGTTCCAGTCAATATCTGGAAAGTTAAAATCCCCCATTTTAAGACATTCTGATTTAAGGTATCACAAGCAATTTATAGACAATACACATGGGTATATGTAATGCTAAAGCTAATGAGTGCATCACTGGCCTTTGGTGATTCCGTTGGATTGGAAACGTGCCAACGTATCTCCAAGGGCTGTTCTAAGAATGAAGTGGAAAATTACTGGCTGGGCAGCCTAACTTCAGTAGTAGGGAAAATCATGGAGGCAATGATCAAGGGATCATTTAGATATAAATGGAATTCTGAAGGATACTCAGCATGGTTTTGTAAAGGGAAAATCATGTTTAACTTAGCTGGTTAGCTAATTTGACAGGGTCACTCAAGAGCTGGACTTAGAGAAGAATTTCAACATTGTTTATTTGGCTTTCAGCAAAGCCTTTGACTCAGTCCCACATGAGCGGTTACTTTATAAGTTGGAACAGATTGGAATCACAGAAAATCTTTAGATGGTTAGCAGGATGGCTTCAGGTCAGAGGGTTGTGATAAATATTTATTCCTCAGATTGGGTTGATGTAAGAAGTGGAATTCTAATACTGATCCTTGGATTAGGACCACTATTGTTTTTGATTTTCATAAATGACATTGATGAAGGGGTGAGTAGAGGGCGTGATGTCTAAATTTGCAGATGATGTAAAGACTCAGCATAGTGCAAGTGCACCACCTTTGGATGTCGAAGTAATAAATAATTTTTAATATTCTTATTAATTTATTGAAACATTCAAACAATACAAATTCTACAGAAACATTAATTAAAATTTCCCATTGATGAAAGTTTGCACCTTTTTATTTTTCACTCTGCCCGAATGTGCTCACAGTCTGCGCAATACTTTTTCCCACCAATCACGAAACATTGGCTTGGCTGTACATGTAAATCAGTCATACTTGACTTAATTAAGGTATCACATGTATTCGAAAATTTGTTGAACAAACCATTTATTCCCACATGCACACCTTCCTTCTGCACGATAGTACAGTGGTATGATCACCATCCTCCCCACACAGAGTGGAAAAGGTGAATCGAAAAGTTCGAATCTCTTCTTTGACACATGAAACATTTATGGGTTTTTTTTTTACTCCATGGCTGAGTTAGTCAGTCTCAGATGTAGATAGCAAGGTTATTTCCTGGAAACAGGTTTTTTTTTTCATCCAGAGAACACAAGCAATTTATAGACAATACACATGGGTATATGTAATACGGTAGGACGTTGATTATCTGTACTAATTGGGACCAAAGTTGGTTCGCATGAGAATACCCAGTTTATATGAAACAAAGTGCAATTAGGCCTACAGTTAAATTATTATATGCAAAGTTATTGCTACTGTATTTTGAAATATGAAGTATTATAAAAAATAATTGATTTGGTTTGGATATGGTTTGTAAATAATAATAAAAATGTTTTAAAGAAACAATGTATATTATATATTACATGGTTTCAACTATAAATCACACAAGGTTTATTTTTTAAAATATGTAATCTTGAATTTTTCTTTGAACCATGCAAGTTTGTCTTTTTTTCATGGCAAGGTCTCTCGTCCTCTTTAATAGCAATATCTCTATAGAACTGCATTTAGACAGTTGCTCACACCATGCCATTGCAGTTTCTAGCCAGTGAAGGCCTCCACATTATCAGGCCCACTCCCTCTTCTTCGTCATCAGAGTCACAGTTAAAATCAGCACATTCTTCATCCTGGACTAATGCAACAATTTCTTATTCAGTTAAAATATGGATAACCAGGATCATCCGCATTGTTTAACCATGCCTCTGCATCATCTTAGGAGTCAGTCCTACGACAATGCTGCTAACATGTCTGGTTATTATAAGGAGATGCAGCCCATTCACTAAAAATGGTAAGCCAAAGTGCTTCTGACTGCTGTAAAGTGGCAGTTAGTATTTTCTCTCCATTTTTTTTTTAGCCTCAACCAGCCGATGGAAAATTCTTAAAGCTTGTCTTGGAAATGAACCTGTGTTAAAATCCCTCTCTAATACCAGACAGGAGGTGTATGCAATGGCAACAGCAACCATTTTGAAATGTTTCTTTAAGATATTGGATTTAGAGCATTTAGCTGAAGACCAGTCACAAGGGAGATACCAGAAGAGAAGCAGACAATATTGCAAATAAGATGCAAGAGGTAAAATTTGTTTTCATGTTGATTATGTGGGATGAGATTTTGCAAAAGTGTTTCATAGAGCAAGTCAAGTTCTGCAAAGTGAAGGTGAACTTAAAAATGTGCAGATCTATATGGGTCCAGCTGATCAACTGTGCTCTTTAAGAGATGACTTTGAAAGATTTGAAGCACTTGTAAAGGAAATACTACCAGATGTTGATTATAAGGCAGCAAGAAGGTACCCAATGATGGAAATGTACCAGAAGTAGATCTGAATGCCAGAGATAAATTTCGTGCCTTTTACTCAATTACTGACAAATTGGAAACAGATGAGAAGAAGAGGAGAGGTGTATAAAGAAATGGCAGACAGATTTTCCTTTCTAAGTGATGTGCCAAATAATGTCACTTCATCTGCTGAAACTGAAAGATACTGTAAATGCTCTCAAAAAAACTAATTGACCCTGAAGACTTGGACAATAATCTCTGCTGAGCTTCAGCAGTTTCACGCATGTGTGCCATAAGTTCAGTGCAACAAAAAGTGTAAAAACCAGATTTAATCATGCTAAACTTTATAAAATAATTGTAGAAGACAAAATTGATTGTGCATTTTCAAACATAGATATTATTGCCTTGTGTATTTTTTTAACATTAATGGTTACAAACTGCACAGCTGTGTGTGCAATCTTCTCACTCAAGCACATTCAAAATTCCAAGAGAATAGCTATGCGACAAGACAGATTGGATGCTTTGTAAGTATAGAAGCAGATTTGTTACACCAAATTAGTTTTGACGACTTGATCGAGGACTTTGCAATAAAAAAATCTAGAAGAAAACGTTTTAAAAAGTAAATAAATAAAAATTTAAAAAACCAAAAGTTTTTATTTAATATAGTTGATGGGCCTTTCCTGGAAGAAAACTGAAAAAGGGTTATAAATTTTCAAACTCTTATTTCACGTTCAGCATTTCTTGAGTCAATGTCTTGTAAGTTTAGTAATGGAGGGATCATGAGGCCACTGTTGTCCTGTGCTTAGTTAATCACTTGGTTAATCTGGCACTGGTATACACCCAATGTTTTGCAATGGTTAGCACAATGCATCATGGTCATTTATGCCTTGGGAACAGGAGTCAAAATGAAAAAAAATTTTATTTTTCATTTTGAGAATAAAACCAGAATGCTCATTATGTTAAATCAAGTGCGTATGTATATAATATTACTAATGCTAATGTCCAGAACAGTGTTGCAGTTCATTTCAAGCCCTGCTTGGGAACCTATGTAAAATCATTCATGCAGAAGCATACAAATCTCCAACTCTGGAGACAAATATTTTTAGTTATGCTATGCTGCAAAAATGCAGTCTTCCTAATTATCCCAACTGGTAATATCTTGTTAGTTGGTCCCTCTAACAGTTTGTCTAATTGGGATAATTAGACAAACTGTTAGAGGGGATGGTCAGAAGAGGTAGGTGGTTATTTTATTTTTATTTTTCGCTGATGTCTTATAAACTTGTATCATTTGCTAATACTAACTTACACAAAAATAATCCCAGGATAAAATCAACGAACAGGAATATAAGGTTACAAAATGTATTAATAGAATGACAACATATCCTATTTGCAGCAATTTCTGAATAGGGCAGGGCTGGCATTTGTGGTGCCTGAAGCAAAACCTTGTAATGGTGCCTAATTCATATCATGGAGGCAACACGCATATTATGCAGCAGCATCTTAACACGCATATACACTGGTGTTCAAAGGAAGTGCATCACCCCTTAAAAATTGTAATTGTCGTCTGAATAACATAAGTATATGGCAATATTTCTTACAGATTGCATCAGATAAGATACATGTGTAGGTGATGACATAATATTGCATCAGCTGTTACTTTCAGCTATATAAACACCCTCTGCAAGAGCTGTAGTCATTCCTTGTTTGTGGCGATGGCGAGTTATGTGCAGTTGATGCCACAAAGAAAGAGTGCTATTGTTGCTTTACGTGAGGAAGGATGTTCTTCCCATCATATTGCTTATAGTGTGTTTTGTAATCAGTTGACAGTGAGTAGATTTCTTTCCAAATTCAAGAATACTGCTTCTCCTGATAGGAAAAAAGTAATCTGACACAAATGACAACATATCCTAAAATAACACTACAATGAGATCACCTGACAACGTATTCACTGGCAACACTGTGGTAACTATTTGTAGCAATTTCTGGGTGGGGCAGGGCTGGCTCTACGCCAAAACAGGACTGCATTTTGAAGCACTTATGCCTTAAAAACTGTAAAGCTTCTTCGTCTGAGCTGAAAAGAAAATGAGAAGAACATACAGGAGTGGTAGCAAATGTAGTAACAATCTAAAGATGGCTCTTCAAAAATGGACTTGTAGCCCGTTGTTCTAAGAAGAAACACCTCCCACAAAAAATGAAAAAGGCCCATTTTAATTTGGTATAAGGAGCAGGTCAAATGGATCCCTGAGCAGTGGAAGTCAGTTATTTTCACAGTTGAGAAGAAATTCAACCTGCATGGCTCTGATGGGAGCCAAATAATTCACAGTAGACATGGTGTCTATAGTTAAATTCCCTACCAGCCAAATGATATGGGGGGTGCATTTCGTATCACCTGCAGTTTATAAAAGGTTCTGTAAATGCCAATGGATACCTGGCAATTGGAAGGCAAATTGCTGCCAACCATTTCAACTTGCCATGTAACTGCATCTTTCAGGATAACTCTGCTCCTTGTCATTGGGTGAAAAGTGTAAGTAGGCACTTCTTTAGTTACTTTAGCTTCATTTCTGCATTAGAGGTTCAACAGTAATGTGTTTACATTTGTTACAGGTGAAAAAAAATGGTTGAAAGACTGGTCCATTACAACTCTTAGCTGGGCTGGAAACAGCCCACCTGAATCCTGATAACTGTTGGAATCTGCAGTTGCAAGAAAGAAACCAAAGACCCTTCAATGAAGCCATAATTTAAATGTGTTTGGAACCACGAACTATAAGTTGATTATTTTTCAGAAATTGATCTTGTCAATACCTTGACGGTGTGCTGCTGTCATCAGGGCCAGAGGGGCAGTTAAACTAAATATTAGTTTTCACCTGGTGAACTTTTCATAATTTTGTTTTCCATTTAAAATGATAAACTGAAGCAAATTGAGGGCTTCTGATAACATTTCAGCCATAATCGTGTTTACCAAAACTGTTGTATAAAAGTTGCAAATGCTCATTTTGGAATATTTTGAGAGCATCTCTCTAATGTTATTTAGCTTTGCTTTAACTATTAATAAATATCTTTTGTTTATATTTCTTTTTTGTGATGCTAGTGATTAATGTAACATACCATCATGAAAAAGGTTAGAAATGTGAAAAATTCCTAGGTAATTAATGCACTTTTTTTTTGAACACCAGTGTGCAGTGGTGCCTCGCTTGTGCACCCTAGCGCCAGCCCTTGAAGGGGGGCTGGCTAATCTAAAAAGACCACCATGGCAATATATTCACTACAATGTGGTACACTATTTTCAGAAATTACTGAGTGGGACCTGAGGCAAAACCTTGTAACGGCTAATTCATATCGTATTTTAAAATTCAGCAGTGCTTGTGGGAAGTTCGTCACTTGCGCACCCATAGTGCCGGGGGGGGGGGGGGATCGTTAATCGAAACATTACAGAAATGCATGTAGCTTAATTATTTACAACATTGCCTTTACTCTCAAGATATATAATTAGATTTGGATGCATCTTCATCCTTGCTTACATGGGTTTAGACCTGGATGGTCACATCCAGTATACTAGATGTTAACAGTATTTTCAGACCTTGCACATGGGGAAAGGGGAGTTTATTAAGTCCCACAAACATGAAGGTGCAAGCAGAAGGCATGGCTAGACTTTGCTAAAATGCATGTAACACACAGATGGAACCTGAATATCCATCAGGATGTTAAGAATTAAGTGTCAGCTTTAGCTGTCATCACTGGAACAACGTCCATAAGAAATCTAAGAACATTATTATCACAGCTTCTACATTACAGTCATTATATTGTGCAGCATGAGCATACAAAGTTGTTTAGAATATCAAATAAACAATATAAATTAAAATTCTTTGTTCTCTCTCTTCTTAAAATAATTTTAAGTGATGTGGTGCACTGTCACACTCCTCTTTTTATTCTCAATATTCAAGAAACAATAATACCCAAGAGTAAACCCCAAATAATTGAAAGATGGCTATTTCAGTGGGAATCTCTCTATTTAAATGAAAAATAAACTGAATTATATGAAATCATAACTCCAAGTTCAAACAGAAGGGAATACTAGAAACTAAAGAAAGGCACAGAAAAGCATGAAAAAGTAATTTATTTCACAATAAATAATTCAATCTTATTTAAATAAAATTTACACTGAAACATTTTATTTGTATGAATTTGAAAAGATCAATTTAAAAATTCACGGTAACTGCCATATGAAAACAAGCCAACCCTTATAATGCACATTGTAAGGGTACACCACATTGCTCTGTTTTTTTTTTTTTTTTTTTTTGTAAATTTTCTTTAAAACGAAGAATGTACAATCTTTCAGAGCTAACTGAAAATATGTTAATACAGCATTTATAGATTAACAATGTCAAACAAAACTATGACACTAAATTTGTGTATCAATGTGAAGTCTATTAAAGTAATTATCTTTTTATATGAAAAATCTAAAAACAGGCAACATTTAAAATTGCATTATAACAAAACTTATTTTTTCAAAATATGTTATCAAGTAGTGGTAAAGTTTTATTTTAATGGATACTATTTACACACAACCTATATCATGACTAGAATAACTTTTTTTTTGAAAGAAACTTGGTTTACACTGGCAGAAGCAAATAAAATTTGCTTTCCCTTAAGGAATCTTCCACACTGAGGTAATTTTTTCTTTAACGTGTAGGAGGTCACCTGACAGGTGACCCTCGAAATAACATTCCCACATTTACTGTTGATCAATGATTAAAAATCCAGATTTTTTTCTGCCTTTCTAAACATAGTCAAACTTTCATTGCAGTAGTTTTTGAGGGTTTTTATACTTTGCCACTGTCTTTTTCAATCATGGTTTTGCAGCAATTCTGCATTTTGCTTGAAGAGTAGTGTGCTACTGGACAAGCACTGACAATGTTTAGTTTCACATTAATTGTTTGTTTTCATATAAAAATGATTAGACAAAACCAATATTCTCTCATGATGGATGCTACATTCTGGGAAGCAAGATATGTACTTTCAAATAAACTTGAAAATGGAAGTAATTAATACTATTTAATGCTTTTTTTTAAAATTTTTAAGACTTACATCCAAAATAAGCAGAAACATAGGTGTGTGTTTGAAACGTCATGTGCGTTATGGTCTCTTAACCTCAAAAATGGAAGCGAATAAGAGACTGATGTCTCCGCTTTATGTCTAAAGTTTTTTTTTATTTTTACATATAAGTACTGCAATCTAAAATCTGGCACTGTTTAAGTAAATAAAATTTTTTTGTAATTTAAAAAACCGAAAACATTTAGAAATTAAAAATAAAGTTTGGTACCTGTCAGGTGACACGTAACCACTACTGCTGGGCTAAGGGACATGGCAAAGCATATAGAAAATTTTCTTCAAATTTTATAAGATAAGAAATGGGTGTGTAACCAGTAATGATATTTTCATCTTAATTACAATATGGTTATATCTCTAGGCCTATTGTAAAAAAAGTTACAGTTGTATACTTTCTGCATTAGCGATTACTGTTTTACTTGTCAAGGTGTAATTCTGCTATTAATCTGTTTCAGAGTGATGAGCACATGACTTGTTTAATAGTAGATTATAACATTTCAAGGTACAGAAGGTACTGGTTACGAATACTGAATTATTTTAACATTAAATAAATTCTTCAAAATAATAATATTTATTACCTACTTTGTACAAAATTATGTAATCAGCCACCTAAAATGAATATTTGCTAAGAGTTATAATTACATTCAAAATTCCATGTACAAAAAAATTATCATGTTAATTATTTTTTGGACAGACAACTTGTGTAATTGACACCCACTAATATTTGTAAAATCGGACAAATGCTAGTTTATTGTAATTTTCTCTTGTAGAAAATCTGTCTCCTCATTTTGAATTTAAATAGAATAAATTCTAATTTACATTGTTTATTCTATCTTCAGTGGAGAGTTCTGCATTTGCACTGCTAGAGATGGGAGTAGCAATTTTTTTAATATTACAATAATTTTTAACTTGAATTTGGTAGCAGAATCACCAAATTGAAGGTAGCAGAATCACACTTCGTCAAGCAGCATTACTTTGGTGGTTTAATAGCATTTTTTTATATAATATTTTTTCCAATTAAAGTCTAGACAGTGCATCGCTTCCTGCATGATAAAACAGAAAAATAATTTACCTACCCTTTTTAGGGCAGATACATCATTTTTCAATTTTATCATACCATCCCCTCAGGTACATTGTGATGTTTAAATGTAACCACTTTATATATTTCAAGTTTACCAAAGACAGGCAAGTATCAGAATTACTATATGATTTCACAAAATTTGTTTCTATTTCTAATTATGTACAATTTAAGACACTATGCAAAAAACAAACACAAATATTTTAATATTTGTATTTGTTTTCTGCATGATGTAATATTTAATAAATCCAATATTAAAATACACTTTAGAAAAGTACTTCATTAGTATGTTACTCATTACCTTTTCTTATTTTAACTGGTCCCACAAAAAAATTGTAATTCTTTTAACATTCCTTTATTCCATGAATAAAACGAGACAGCATTTCCGTACACTTGAATTATCAAGTCAATTTAGCATGACATAAGCAGTGGGAAAACAAAAAAGAGAAGAGTATGTTATAGACCAAATGACTGTGATGAGTACAAGGAACAACAGTACAGACAAATAGTGAGCTAATACATTACATTATCTTATTTTAATTTTATATCAGCACACTCAATAATAAAGCATTTCTGTGGTATTAGAAAATTTTAAAAATTTTCATTACCATCAAGTTAATATATGCAAATAACTAGTATTTAGGGAAGTAACCATGGAAACTAATGAGGTTTACACCAAAATGAATCCACGCTAAGCTTAATGAAAGAAAGGGGGGAAATAATGGGAGGATTATAAGTTGAGGGAATAGAAATTAATTAATCAAGTTACAGGGGGGGGGTTTAAGAGCACAGAAAAGTAGCGTTCTTTGCTTATGTTACACAAAAAGGAAATGGATGAATGACATTGGTCCATTTGATATGAATGGCATTCTTAAATTTTGTGATACCATGATCCCTTTAAAATGAATTTGCACAACCTCCCATGAATAAAACTAATTATTTCATTTGGGTTAGAAAAATAAATAGACCAATTTTCATAAAAACCTTAAAAACTATAAAATAAAACTCAAAATAATAAAAAAAAAATAAATAAATAAATAAAAATTAAAAACCTGGAACAATTTTTATTATATTGTGACCCTCCAAAAGTTGGGTGTGTGTGTGGGGGGGGGAGTATTTTGACCTATGGTTTGAGAATCCCTAGCATAATTATTGATGAGACCTTGTACAGGTTGCTGACAAACTGAAAGGAAGCAGTAAGACAAATTGAGGCAGTCAAAATAAAGTGCCAGTAGCAGGTGGGATTTATGTAATTATATTAAAAGAAAGGTATAATCATAGTTTGAGCTATAATAACGAGATCATCCTTATATTCAGGGGAAATCCCTACAGATTGGAGATGTCCAATTGTCTCCTATTCACAAAGGGGTTAAAGGCTGAAGTGAGTAATTACAGGCATGAAGGTTTGTAATTTGTAGCTGATGAAACTGCATCATGGATTTGCCAAGGAGAGATCATGCCTCACCAAGCTGATTAGCTGCTATTAGGTTTTCAGAGAGGAAATCAATACAAAAAACAGATCTGACATAATATAATTAGATTATAGCAAAGCTTTTGATGCTACTCCACAAGAATTGTTATATAAATTTGGCCAGTGTGGTAGTATAGATATTATGGATAAAGAAATGGTGATAGGAGACAGAATAGCTATAAATGGCTCCTGATGTTATGAGTGGAGTCACGTGTTTTTCACATTTATTAATGTTATTGATAGAGATATCCAAAGTTTGCAGGATGATTAATAAGGTCAGAGAACACTACTTCAAAAATCCAGTCAAACTTGGCAGATGGGTTGATGCAGTACATTGATAAATGCAAAGTATTGCATCATCTGAATAGCACCAATGTTACTGCTATACTTATGCTATCAATTAAAAGTAATTGATAAGGAAAATGATCTATGGATAATCATGCATCCCAATATGAAGTTCTGTCAATGATGACTGGCATAGCTGAGGTCAGTGCAAGAATGCAATAACATGCACATTTGACCATGGTTCAAATACATGCTGGTATAACATGAACCATTCCAGCAGTAGCGAAGAGGTGATTATCCCATTTTATGGTATTCAGGGTGTTGTTGGGGCCACATGCTAAATAATCTAGGTCTGCTGGAAAGGGTGCAGAAAACAGCAACTAGGTTAGTTGGGAGCAAAAAAGGTTATCCTTATGAAGAAAGATTGAGGTTCTGTAACTTGCAGTGTCTGGAAACTAGGCATCTGTGTGGAGACTCAGTAAAACTATTTAAGACTAAATAAATGTCTATGGCATCTTTTACTCCTCCTCTGAAAATACAAGCAAGGGCATTTTAAAATTCATAAAGGATTTGAAACATGGAAATTTTCATTCAGCCAAAAGAGTGACTGTTGGAATATACTCTCACCTGATGTTGTGGCAGTTTTAATAAATTTAAAGAGCAAATTTAATTTTATTTTATTTTTGGCTGAAATTGTATTAGCTTCCTTGCATCATTTTGCCAACACCTTGGTATAAATTATGATTAAAATAAGAGATTTTCAGTTAAGAATTTCTATGGCACAACTCAGTTTCTTAACTCTCACTTGGTCACAACCTTAAAAAGAAATACATCTGTTACATGGTGATTCCCCCCCCCCCACACTTGTTAACAAAAATTAAATTTTTAATTTTTAAAAGGATAAAAATAAATTCGCAGAACCAAAACCATATAGAGGAATGATCATTTAATTCGCAGACTGGTGCAAGATTTTTATGTTTACCGTAAAAACTTTCCATAACTGCAGCTACAGGCACACTCCCTGATCCCTACTGAGCACACTGTGTGTGTGCATGCCAGTACTGCACTGGAGCTAGTGTTGTGTGAAGAGTTTTTTTTTTTCAGCTGCATGTCACTGACGATCGTTTTGAAGCAAGTATCATGGCAGACATACAGATTGAACAGCAATATGCGATTCGTTATTGTGTCAGATGGGGCTTAAATTCACCAGAAGCAGTTAAAGAGATGAATGAAGTGTATGGTAATGAATTTCTTGGTTGGATGGCCATATTCTGGTGCGAAGTGGTTTCTCCATAAGACAATGCCAGGCCCCATATGGCTAATATTATGCAGGCAGTGATTACTGCCATAGGTGCCGAGGTTCTGCTACATCTCCCTTATTCACCAAACTTAGCCCTGCATGATTTCTTCCTGTTTCCACGTCTGAAGAAAGTTCTGAAAGGCAACTGTTTCATGTTAGACACAGCAATGCTTGCAGAACCAAAATGGAAGCACTTTGCAGTCTTTTAAAAAACCTCTTGCAAGAAGCATCTAATGCACCGGTACAATGGTGGCAAAAGTGTGTAAAGTTCAAGGCAGAGTATTTCCAGAATGAGAAATCTGTGGAAGATTCAGATGATCACCCCTCGTATAATATATCTCTCACTCTAATAAACTGAAACAAATACAGAAAATATGGTATCATCATTTGGAGAAAACTGGTGGAAAAGGTACCCAGGAGGACGTGATTTTATTACCAGATTTAAAAAAAAGAAAAAAAAGTTTTGAAAGTGACACCTGTCTAAATTTCAAATGATGATCAAATTTTTAATGCCTTGGTTATTTTCTAACAGATTCATATTGCATTAAAAGGTTATTCCACATCTATTAATCTACTTAACTCAGCAGCAATACAGTGGTGCGATTTTTATTGATATAACGGCAAACGTTTGACTTGGTTAAAATCACAACCTTTCAAGTCTGATAAATTATTCTGAAGGGTGCATGCATATCAGCTTTTATTAAAAATTTGCGCTCTCACAAAATTTCATCAATGTGGGCTAGAGCTCTCTTTCTCTCTTATGCCAGTCTCAGCCTCATGTCATTTGGCATTACAAGAATGCGAAATCTGCATGATTTCTATTCCTTTTTTCCTTGATTGGATTACATATATATTTTTCAATCCCAGTGTTTGCTCAGATTATGTCAGTGAACTTGTTGTTATTTGGTTTTTTAGGAGCATTAGCAACTAAGGCCATATTGCTCCAGGGATATGCGGTGGTCATTCCCTAACCTTTCCGTATCCTCTGTATTTGGTGGTCACGGGCTCGAACCCCGGTCTAATCAAGAAGTGTGTGCTACGCCCTGCTGCTCCTGCCCACCTGGCTACAGAGGCCCCTCAGTAAAACTTGTGAATTCTGCACCCTAAATCTTATCTTTCATATAAATCATGGTTTTTAAATAAATATGTTAAAGCTTTGATAACTTAGTTAACTTCAATCCTGCTGAAAGTTAGTCCTGTCTTATTTCTTAAAAAAAAAAAAAAAAAATCTACTGCTATGCTCATCTTTGATGACACTCAAATGTCTAAACACAACAAGAGTGCATTTCATTTTCTTCCTAAACTAAAGTTTGCAACAGTTGAAAAACAATTATAAATCAATCCAAACTTGTTATAAGAGTAGAATTTTTTTATTGTCCAAGTGCAATTAAGTTTTCAGATTCCTTGCCAAAGCCACTGACTGTAGCTTCTGCCATTCTTCTATACTTCCAACTCTGCTAGAACACGATGGTTTACTACATCCTCAGCTAAACCTGACTTATTGACATTGTAACTCTACTAGGTCACTTATAAGCACATTATATTAATGGAAATTGTGATGATTTTGCCATGTCAAGTACTTTATATAAAGGTTTAGCTGTGACAAAGTGTTCATGGTGAGAGAAGATAAAAATAGTCTTTTACCAATTGCGAGATTGTATAAGTTATTTATGCAAGTTTATGCACACACACACATATATGAAATAGATGGTGCAAACCAGAGCTGTGATGCTCAATACGTTCTACATTATTTCAATATTTGTAAAGAATAAGAGAAGTTGACCTCAATATGATGATCATTAAAAAAAAACAAAAAAACAAAACAAAAAAAAAAAAAAATGCAGAATCATTCTGGAGAGTATCATACAGAAGTATGATACTCTCCAGAAATTAAAACGAATATAACATTACAGTAAAAATTGAAATCAATTAAAAATTAAAAGAATTTAATGAAAATATTTTTAAAAAATTATTTTGCCATATTTTTGTTAAATTCTTTTAATTTTTTTCAATTTTTTACTCTAATGTTATATTCGTTTTAATTTCTGGAGCATATCATACTGAGGTAAACTTCTGTTATTCTTTTACAAATATATGAAATAGGTAAAATAATGGGTTGAAAAGTGCAATGGCAATAGAGAGATAAAGATGATATGACAAATGTACCTGAGTGTGTGCAAAGCAGCAACAAAGGATAAAAAAGATTATATGTGTGAGATTATATGTGAATTGATAAGTCTGTTAAAAAGTGCTAATATGGATGCCCAAATTACACAAAATGCCATAACTAATAGGAGAAGGAAAAGCAGAAATTGGAGATATTATAGGCATGAGAAAGAATGTGAAAATTATAGGATGAATTGCAAAGCCAAATAGATTGAAGGGAACTGTAAAGCAAAAATGATTAAATTAATATAAGGAGTAGTAGCCAGCATCAGATATGGGTGGGTAATTTTGGTTATAAGTCCAAAAAAAGGGGTAGAGGAATTATGAATATTGATATCTGAATATCAATATTAAATACTGATACATAATCAGGTATACTTTGATTATGTATCAGTATGTGCTGGCTACTACTCCTTATATTAATTATATCATTTTTGCTTTACAGTTCTCTTCTATCTAATTGGCTTTGCAGTTCAGCCTATAATTTTGTTTAATTCATTATATCACAGGATTTTCACATTCTTTCTCACGCCTGTAATATCTCCTATTTCTGCTATCCTTCTCCTATTAGTTATGTTTGTTTTTGTAAGTTGGTTTTTAGGAGCATTAGCAACTAAGGCCATATTGCTCCGGGAATATGCGGTGGTCATTCCCTGACCTTTCTGCATCCTCCGTATTTGGTGGTGACGGGCTCGAACCCCGGTCTAATCAAGAAGCGTGTGCTACTGCTCCTTCCCACCTGGCTACGGAGGCGCCTTCCTATTAGTTATGACATTTTGTGTAATTTATGCATCCATGTTAGCTCTTAACAGACTTTTCAATTCTACCCCATTTATATATATATAAATGCCTGTTATCTCCCCATGTAATAACTTGACTCCCAGGGGACAGAATTTTATGAAATTTTATATTTAGTTCTTTTAGAAAGATTTGTCAAACCATCCCAAATTTCATTAAATGTGGACAAATAGAAATTTGTAATTATTTATTTTTTCCATATAGTTTGTATGGAAAAAAGAAATTTTTAGACTAAATGCAACAATATATGTATGCGGCGAGTGTGGAGAGATAGAGGGGGGGGAGACAAAAAATATATGGGAGAAGAGTCAAATATTACGCAGTTGTAGTTCTACGAAGTTATAATTTTAGTAATTAATAAGATAACTATATTTACTTTTCACTTCTATTATTCTCAGAAGGGGGGGGGGGTGAAATGAAAGATGACTGGAATGTAACACGACTTTCACTACCTAATGTTATCATCTCAATGCATATTTAATATAAGATAACTTGGCCAGATTCTACTGAAACCAGTTTTCATATCAAGTAATGTGCTTGCAAGGAAACTAAGAGTTCCTACACCTTAATTCCTTCACAAACGTATCATTAAGTCTGAATAAAAATTTCAGCAGAATCCCGAAACAATGCCAAAGTATTAAGAATACACTGAGATGATAATCTTAAAACTCTCTGCAGAGTGAAACCACAGTATAGATGTATAAACTTACAAAATAACATAACACCATGTTCATGAATGGAATGTCAAGACAGTTTTGAATATGTAAGCAGCAGTACAACAGTTCCATTTAATTCACGAGCTTATCAACTCAGTTTTAAATACAGTTATTCCCAATGTGGAGCTGAGCAGTAACTCTGATAAAATAAAATCAGGCTTACACTAGCAACAAGGTGGTACCATTTTACAAATTGGAAATATGTGAAGCTATTAATTATTTTTGAATGAAAATTCAACATCCTTACCTCAAGAGACCTTTTCTGTGTTTGGTAATTAGATAAAAGTAAATTAACTTGAATGCAGCCAGTTCCTGGGGGAGCAGGTGATCTTAAATATCCCACTTGTGTATTTTATTACTATAAAATACATAAGTGGGATATTACTTAAATATCCCACTTATGTATTTTATGTATTATTTAAGTTATGTATTACTGAAGAACTAAAAATCAAGCATCTTTTTTTTTGGGATAACATTTTAGTTTAACGTAGCTCACTTTTCATTTCTTCACCTTTTAATCATATGGCTTCCAAGGGATGACAAGGTTTTATTAAACAAGGTGAATTTCCTTGTCTAATAAAACATTTTGTATCATATTAAATATCTAAATTCTTAAAAATTCAAGGCATACATTCAATAAACTTAACAAGAAATGAATTATAAAGAAAGAAAACATTTTTGGTTAAAGCAGTTGAAAGAAATACAGCTGCTTTATGGCAAATGTATAGCACTAACTGTAACTTTTGCATTAATAGTTGTTTTCATTTCATTTCAACAAAATGTGTGAATATTTCCAGTTTAGGGAAAGTAAGAGATATTGCTATTTATCCAAAGAACTGGCCGATTCATTTACCCATTCAGGAATATCTTCAATCTGTTCATCAACAGTCCAGTGATATAAAGGGGGTCCAGCAGAGAAGCAGTATTTCTCATGCAGTATTTGGTCACCATCAACATAGTACATCATGTAAAAGTTACACATTTCATCTTTACCAGTTGGCCTATGAAAATAACAATAATAGATGTTATTGAAGTTAAAAATAATAATAACCAACTTTCGCATTCCAATATAAAATTATCACCTGAAATAGTAAAGTGCTCTCATTCCTCTGTACCAGATCAGTGAGTAGACTAGCCTCTTATACAAAAAACAAAGCAAGCAAGCATATCTTTCTTTACATCAAAATAAACTAGCTCTGAAATTGTTTTAAGTTTGTTTAAACTGGGTATTTTTATCCCCCCCACCATTATATATTTTTACGAAACTTTTGTTTACCAAAATTTCTATTACAGTCGAATCTCATTAATACAAAGTTCAAGGGGCCTAAATTTTCACATTTTGTAATAACGAGGTCCCCCAAAAGCGTCAAAATTTTTAAGGTTTTTTTTTTTTTTTTTAATATATATACTGTATATCTAAGAATAATAATATCAAAAATAAAAACAAAAGCCTTTGTCTAAAAATACAGTAATAACATATTTTTTAAAGATTTGATTTTATTTGTAAGATAAACTAAGGAAAAAGCAATTAACATAAATTAAAATATTGTACAGTATATATTTTGATATATACAATATTTTAGCATCACAGTAAAAAGAATTAATCTTAATATAAAAGGAGACATACAAACCATTAACTTTTTAATAAATTAATGTAATTTACAGAAAGAATCCAATGATGTTTGCACAGTTTTTGTCCTATATGCATTATGCATTTTTAACTACAGCACAGACATTATCAAATGCAATAGTTGTTTCTTTATCAACATTACTGCAGAACAACACATTCTCTATTACTGTGTGCTCAATTCATTTTGGGCATCTTTTTTAGATGGCTGTGTGCATGCACTTCTTACTTTCACTGGTAACAAAAACATTTTGTTTGGTCCTCAACAGCTCTTCTGGTGTTGTGTTGCAGTGGTAGCAACTTGATCATCCACCTTCACAAACTCTTCAAATTTACCAACAAAATCCATATGCTCCTTCATTCCTCAGTGATGCTGTCTGCTGGACCATGTTTTTCGATGATATTCTTGGGCCTTATGTCCCAAGCAATAACAAGATTACAGATAGCATCCAAGACATTTCAAATTTGGCTGCAAATTGTTCCTTACTATGTTGTTGATCAGGTGGGCTCTGTATGCTCTCTTGAGGTTATAAATAATGCCTTGATTCAGTGGTTGCATTAAACTGGTGGTATTGGGGGGTAAAAACAATAGCCGTATATTTGTCAACTTAAGTGTCTCACCAGAATGTGCTCTACAACGACCTAGATTCATCAAAATGTTCCTTTTTTTCTGAAGCCATTCTTTATTCTTCTGACCACTTTTGAATAACCAAGACTGAAAAATTCTGCCTGTAAGCCAAGCACTTCTATTGGCCTCATAATCACAGGTAAACTGGTTAACTGCTTTAAAACACCTTGGCTTGGAAAACTTACCAATCACAAGTGGGCATAGTTTTGTACTGGCATCTGAATTGCAGCATAACAGTACAGTGAGGCTTTGTTTACTAAATTTTCAACCATGACAAGACTCTCCTCTAAAAGCAAATTATAAAATAAACCTGTCTTGTCAAGATTAAAAATATCCTTTGCCTCATATTTTTCAAGAATGGACCGTACAGAACACAACCAGTCTGTAGCCTTTTCTTTGTTAAATAATCCAGACTGGCCGCAAACGTTTCGTAAAACCAACTTATTCCTGTCTTTAAATCTTTGGAGCCAGCCACTGCTGCATTTGAAGTTGCTAATTCCATGTTGCTGAGCTAGATAATTTGCCTTTCCTTGCAAAATCGGATCTGATACTGGCAAATTGATACATGTATTTGTTGGTACCACTCGAAATATTTTGTTTCAAGCTCGTCGTGTTTTGCACCATGAATTTGTTTCCTGTTTTTCATCACTGCTCCAGTGTCACGCACTTCTTCAAGTCTTTTTTGGTTTTTCAGTATTGTAGATAAAGTAGGTAAAGGGATGTTGTATTCCTTTACAATGTCCGTTTTGCTTCTTTACATTCTATCAGTCTCTTCTATAATTTTTAGTTTAATTTCCAGGCTTAATTCCATCCATTTATATTTTGTCGCCATAACACTACTAGATAAGATTTAATATAAACAAATTTTGAATTAATTTAAAGACAAGTTCCAAAAAAGACATCAGCTCAGATAAAATGGCACAAAAAATAGATTGCTGTATATGGTATGAAAAGACTCTTTGAACTAGAGTAACAATTGCAACTGACCTTATTCCTGTGGAGAGGATTTAGAAAATCTTTTTATTCTTTTGTTAATATAACAACTCTCCCTTCAGAAAGATGTTTTTCAGTGTGCACTTGACGTAGCTACCATAAACTGCTTTTGTTTACACAAAACTAATTTCTAACAATTCAGGTGTCATCCTTCAGGAAGTAGAGAGCTGGGTGGCCAGAAGCAATAATAGGGGTAATAATCGGACAGCTCTGCCAAGATTTGTATTAAACATACAAAATGACAACATATTTTTCTCACCGCGTGAAAAAGAATTTTGTAATACAAATTAACCGAATTTTGTTATAAATGAATATATTTACATAAAAAAGCCTATCCTTTTGCAGGGGAATGGTATGTGCTTCATATAAATGAGTTTGTATTAAAGGGATTTTACTGTATTGTTATTTCAGCACCTTTCCTTGCCTGCCACCTTCCCCTATATGTGGTGAATGTTATAACCACTAATTTCTGATTTACCAATTGTATTGAACTAAGGGCTTTCTAAACATAAGTTTAATTTTGGGCTAGAAATTCTACTCCAAAACTAAGGAAACTTCATAGAAGGGGGGGGGTAACGCACAAAACATATCAATATCTGAAGTTCTTCTAAGGGTAAGAATTGGAAAGCCTTCCAGAAAGTGTTATGCAAATAAGAGAACTGCAAGCCTTAGTAGTGATACATATAAGTGTTCCAAAAGTGGACCTAAATTCATAATTAAAGTCTCACTAAAGTTAGTTGTCTATGGCATCAAAAGTGGACGTAAAAATTGTAACTGTATTTTCCATTTAAACTATTGTTTAAAATTATATCTTGAATTAAACATCATCAACATCCATGAAGGAGCATTTTAAAGAAACATATACTAATATTTGGGAGGTTTGGTTTGTGTTTGAAAGCCTGTCAATATTTTAATTTAATTGTATAAAAACATAGGTAAGTGATAGATATATCTTACAAGAATTTCCGCCGACCGGGCTAGCCAGGTGGGTAAAGTGCCTGCCTGGCAACCCAAAGGTTGCGGGTTCGAATCCCGCCTCGGGCTTGGATCAAAGTACTGCAAAAATCTGGGAAGGTGCACTATGACCACAGAAGCCGATGCGCCAATAACTACCAAAAAAAAAAAAAATTTTCCCCCCTTCACATTGTGCTTCTCTCGTAACATAATATTTGGGGTACTGTTTCACCCAAGTTAATACAAGACAAACACTTATTACATAACATATAATGCTTTATTACCAATTAAAACAAAAAAATTCAATTCTATTGCTGTCATAAAAAAAAAAAAGTGGCTACAAAAGAACAGTAAAATTCTTAACTTAGTGCATCGAAGTCACATGATCAGGTACACTACTTCCTTGGCCCTGAGTGCCAAGCAATTTGAAGTGTCTTTTCTCTAAACGACTGATTATAGAAATTTTTAAAGCCTTTACAAAGTTATTTACTTTGACCTCCTTCTAAATAAAGAAGTAAGCTTCCTACCAAGGAAGGAAAGATGCCTTTCTTTTGTATGTATAACTAACTTTTCTAACATACTACCCTAATTTCTTATTGCTTGGTCACTGATGGCCCACGTGGTGGGGCTGGTAACCTGAGTATAAATTCAATATTCAGGGCAAACATGGATCCCTTAATCTCACCAAATGCCTACACACTCATGTGAACATGAGTCATCTCAATCAAAAAAGAAGATTCTTCGCCTGACCTGCCTGCTTTCTTAACTTTACGTTCTTTATCAATGAAACCTCTTAGCAATTTATCTCCATTTGTTGTTCAAAAAAGCATAGAGGTTGTAGCAGGTACTCCTAAAATAGTCAAACGACTTTGCTCAGGAGATCTCCTTGTGGAAAAATCTAATTACAATAATTCTATGCAGCTTCTGAAGCAAACCACCTCTGCAGATTTTCCCATTTTTGTAACCCCATACAGAACTTTAAACACCTGAAAAGGGGGTCAATTTGGAATAGGACCTCCTTAATGTTTCTGAGGAAGAAATTACTGAAGAACTTAAGGCACAATGCATCATCAGTGCCAAAATAATAATGACCAAACAGGATGGTATCTTTACACTCATAAGAAACATTATCCTTACCTTCAACACTCCAAGTCTCCCTGCGTCAGTTAAAGACAGATACCTTTCCTGTAAGATCCAACCACATATTCCAAATCCACTTAGATGCTTTAAATGCCAGAAGTATGGTCAAGGTAAGGCCATTTGTCCCTCATATGGCTCACCAGACCACTCCCAAACTGAATCCACAGCAGTAATACCAAAGTGTCCGAACTGCCAGGGTGCTCACCTTTTTATTCCAGAACTTGTGAATCGTGGAAAATGGGTAAAAAAAATACTGAATTACAAGGTAGAGAAAAATATCAAACAGCAAAATCTCGTTAATACAAAGTACTCGTTTATATGAAGCACATACCAATTCCCCTGCAAAATGATAGGCTTTTCTATGTAAATAAATTCGGTTAATATGTATTACAAAGTTCTTTTTCACCCCGTGAGAAATAAATATTGTCATTTTGTATGTTTAATAAAAATCTTGGCAGAGCGATCCAATTATTGCCCCTGGCCACCTACTTCCCGAAGGATGCGCTGACTTGTTAGAAATTAGTTTTGTGTAAACAAAAGCAGTTTACGATAGCTACAACATCAAGTGCACTCTGAAAAATATCTTTCCGAAAGATGAGTTGTTAAATTAACAAAAGAATAAAAAGTTTTTCTAAGTTGTTTAGATGCACTCCCTCCAAGGGAATAAGGTCAGTTGCAACTGTTACTCAAGTTCAGAGTCTTTTTCTATCGAATACAGCAATTTATTTTTTGTGCCATTTTATCTGAGCTGATGTCATTTTTGTAACGTCTTTAAATTAATTTAAAATTTGTTTATATTGTTTATGGCGACAAAACGTAGAGGGACAGAATTAACCCTGGAAATTAAACTAAAAATTATAGAAGAGGCTGATAGAATGTAAAGAAGCAAAACGGACATTGCAAAGGAATACAACATCCCTTTACCTACAATACTGAAAAACTGGAAAAGACTTGAGGAAGTATGTGACACTGGAGCAGCAATGAAAAACAGGAAACGAATTCGTGGTTCAAAACACTACGAGCTTGAAACAAAACTTTGAGTGGTACCAACAAATGTGTGCATCTAATTTGCCAATATCAGGTCCAATTTTGCAAGAAAAGGCAAATTATCTAGATCAGCATTAGTACAGGCATATGATGCAAGAAAGCAAGCTTATGCAGCATCAGCCAAAAAAAAAAAAAAAAAGAAGAAAAAATCCACTTTCACTTCACCCCTCCATTCATTCAAAATACCTGTCCAGCTGAGCGTTAAATTTATTTAGGCTATCAACTTCCACGACAAAGGATTCAAGTCTGTTCGACCAACCAACTACCCGCTGGCTAAAGGCAAATTTCCACACGTCTATCTTACATCTGTCTTTCCTCAATTTGAATTTATGCCCTCTCAAGTGATTATTCTGAGCAAGAGGAAGAATCCCATCAGCATTGAGCATGCTCAAACCATTCAAGGCTTTATACACCTCTATCAGATCACCTCGCTGGTGCCTAGTCTCCAGACACTGTAATTTGCAAAACTTAAGCCTTTCTTCGTAAGAGAAACCCTTTGTTCCATTCACTAATTTTCCTGTCCTTCTCTATACTTGTTTCAGCAGCTCTACATCCTACTTGAAATGAGGCCTAGTACTCTAGGTATACAGTACTCTAGGTGTGCCTTACCATTGCCCTATACAAGGGCCGACCGGGCTAGCCAAGTGGGTAAAGTACCTGCCCGGCAACCCAAAGGTCGCGGGTTCGATTCCCGCCTCGGGCTTGGATCAAAGTACTACAAAAACCTTGGGAGGTGCAATATGGCCACGGAAGCCGATGCGCCAACAACTACCAAATCAAAAAAAAATCAAAAAGCCTTATACAAGGAAATAATCACCTCCTTATCCCTGCTAGAAAAATTCCTATACATCATTGACAAGACACCATGAGCTACTATTGCAGACCGTCTGCACTGCTCAGAGAACTTCATATCTGCCTGCACAATTACCCCCAGGTTCTTTTCATTCTCTACCACTGTCAGTGTAGTACCACAGAGTTGATACATTGCTTTGGGGGTTGCTGTTTCCCATAGGTAGTACTTTACATTTGTCAATGTTAAACTTCATTTGCCACCTCTCAACCTTTCCAGATCCTGTTGCAGCAGCATAGTGTCAGTAGGGTCCTTGACAACCCTGCCAACCTTTGTATCGTCTGCAAACTTGGACATTAACTTTATATACCATCATCAATATCATTTATAAATACAGAAAACAATAATGGACCCAACACTGAACTCTGAGGGACTCCACTAATAACATTAGTCCACGATGAGCAGTGTCCATTGATTACCACTCTCTGTCTTCTCCCCTTCAACCACCCATTTATCCATAGCAGCAATTTGCCTCCAATGTCACACTGCTTCAATTTGTGCAGCAGTCTTCCATGTGCAACAGTAGCAAAAGCCTTTCAAAGATCCAAGTATATAATATCGAATTATTCCCTGCATCTATTTCTTTTTTGACTGCATTGTAGTATCCAATCAAATTGGTCAGGCAAGACTTTTCCTTAACAAAACCATGCTGTGTCCGAGCTATAACTGAAGTCTTGTCTAGATGATCCTGCAGTGCTTCTTTAACCACTGCCTCCATTAATTTTTCTGGAACAGAAGTTAAACTCACAGGTCTATAATTACTTGTGTCGGCCTTTGATCCTCCTTTGTGAATTGAGGTCACATTTGCACATCTCCAGTCCCCCGAGTCCAAGGAAGCTCTCATAATTATGGCTAAGGGTTTGCTTACTTCCTTTGCTGCCTTCTTTAATATAACTGGATAGATCCTATCCACCCCAAGTGCCTTTCTTATGTTTATCTTCAACAATTTCTCCTCCACTTTACTCTCAGGTATTACAAGATTCTCTAGCTAGTTGAATACACCTCTGGCATTCCCCTCTCTGAATAACTCCTCATGTGTGAATGTTGATGCAAAATATTCATTTAGTTTGTTAGCTGCCTGAGCAGGATCATCAACAGATGACCCATCGATATCAAGTGGACCAATCTGATTCATCCCCTTCCTTCTAGAGTTTACATAAGTAAAGCACTCTTTGCTGTTTTTCTTTGCATACCTTGGCAAAGATTTCTTGTAATCTGCCTTTGCCTGCCTAACCTCCTTTGTAACTTGGTTACGGATCAACTTGTATCTATCATAGGCTTCTGTGTCACGTGTTAATTTATATGTATCCCATGCATTTTTCTTCTTTGCCATATGTCTCATTAGTTTATCTGACATCCATTTAGGTCTAAACCTTGAACAATATTTCTTAGTTGGTATGTAAAGCCTAGTAGCTTCCAAGATAAGTTCTTTGAATGCTTCCCATTTTGAATTTGCTGTTGGTAACATCTTCAGTTGGTCCCACTGTATAGAATTTAAATACTGTCTCAGACCATCGTAGTCACCTTTACGAAAGCAATAACTCTTCCCTTTACCCCTGATGGTAGTTACCTCTTTGAGTAAATCCCACTTCAGCACACTGTGATCACTGCCACCTGGTGGTTCCTTTATCTGCAGATTCTTAATGCATGAAGAATCACTACTGATAATCAAATCAAGAGTATTACTCCCTCTAGTTGCCTCCTGAACATGCTGATGTAGAAAACAATCATCCAATAAATCCACAAAAACCTTGCTAGCGTGTGAATGACCAACCCACAAATTCCAGTCAATATCTGGGAAATTAAAATCCCCCATTATAAGACTCTCTGATGTACTGGCCCACTATTTCCTGCACAGTTTCTTATTATACTCATCAGAGTCATTAGGCCTATAGCACACTCCTACTCTCAATTTTGATCTCCCAATGCTTATGTCACACCAAACTGACTCGACACTGCACTGTCCAGCGATGTCAACCGGCTTCACTTCCTTGTATTTTATGTATTTCTTAACTAATAGCATAACCCCTCCTCACTTCCTATCCTGTTTATCCTTTCTGTAGACATTGTACTCCCCAAATTCCAGTTGTGCATTCCTTATATCTGTGTGACACCACGTCTCTGGTATCCCAACAATATCCGCCTTTGATGCTTTGAGCAATACCTCAAATTCATCAAATTTAGTTACCAAACTCCTAGCACTGGTGTACATGCACCTGTTCCTATTCTTTGCTATCCTAATACAACCCATGTGTTTACTTGTACTGCAATGACTCCCAGCAGTCCCTGAAATATCCTGCATCTTGTTTTTCAGGCTTCTGCTCACTCCAATAGAAGCAGTGTAAGAATCACTTTCACCTCTGCCAGTGGCTACTGTCAATCTATTGGTCTTTGTCTCCCCCCAAGCTAGCAGTTTTCCGACCCACCCAACACTGCCTCGATAGCATCAGCAAATATTCTTGCACCCTTTCTATTTAAGTGTATCCCATCTCTGTAGAAGCAATCTCTCCTGTTAACAAGTACAGTCCAGGCTGAAAAAAATTCTACCCCTTGAGCCTTGCACAATCTTTCAGGGCCGAATTGATTGACAAGGCTCTCATCATATACTCCCTCCTATCGTGTCTGGGCAGAATTGCAGACACTTTCAAATTCAACCCTAATTCACAGCTTTTTTTCAACAGTGACCTCTACCTGTTAAGTAATTCTGCCGGTCTCCTACTCTTGATATCATTATGCCAACGTGTACAACTATATCACCTTTTGTGCCCTTAAAAGATGATATCTGCTCTACAACGTCATCAACCTTTGCCCCTGGTAGACATACCCTGGTCCTGTTCCACCTATCATTAGCAACTACAAATGCAGCAGTGGCTGGCTACAAAGATTTAAAGATAGGAATAACTTCGTTTCACGAAATGTTTGCAGTGAGTCTGGATTAGTTGACAAAGAAAAGGCTGCAGACTGGTTGTGTTCTGTAAGGTCCATCCTTGAAAAATATGAGGCAAAGAATATTTTTAATCTTGACGAGACAGGTTTAATTTATAATTTCCTGCCAAACAAATCATTTACTGTTTGAGGAGAGTCTTGTCATGGTGGAAAATTTAGTAAACAAAGACTCACTGTTCTGTTATGCTGCAATTCAGATGGCAATACAAAACTATGCTCACTTTTGATTGGTAAGTTTTCCAAGCCAAGATGTTTTAAAGCAGTTAACCAACTTCCCTGTGAATATGAGGCCAATAGAAGTGCTTGGTTTATGGTCAAAATTTTTCAGTCTTAGGTATCAAAATTGGTCAAAATAATGGCTTCAGAAAAAAAGGAACATTTTGTTGATTCTAGACCATTGTAGAGCTGATGTTTTGGTTTTTAGTAGCATTATCAACTAAGGCCATATTGCTCCAGGAATATGCGGTGGTCATTCCCTGACCTTTCCGCATCCTCCGTATTTGGTGGTGATGGGCTCGAACCCCGATCTAATCAAGAAGCATGTGCTACGCACTGTTGCTCCTTCCCACCTGGCTACGGAGGCGCCTACCATTGTAGAGCACATTCTGCCGAGACACTTAAGTTGACAAATATATGGCTGTTGTTTTTACCCCCAATACCACCAGTTTAATGCAACCGCTGGATCAAGGCATTATTTTTAACCTCAAGAGAGCATATAGAGCCCGCCTGATAAGGTAATTGATCCGCAACACAGGAGGGAACAATTTGCAGCCAAATTGGAGTGTCTTGGATGCTATCCGAAATCTTTTATTGCTTTGGAGAGAACATCATCGAAAAACATGGTCTAGCAGATGAATGTGATAGCAACATTGAGGAATGGGGGAATTTGAAAGGTTTGTGAAAGTGGATGATGAAGTTGCTACCACTGCAACACCAACAATACCAGAAGAGCTGCTGGGTACCAAACAAAACAATGATGTTTTTGTTACCAGCAACAGCGAAGAACAGCACACACTGCCATCTAAAAAAAGATGCCCAGAATGTATTGGCCTGTAGTAACGTTGATAAAGAAACAACTATTGCATTTGATAAAATCTGTGCTGTAGTTAAAAATGCATATAGGACAAAAACTGCAAACAACATTGGATTCTTTCTTTAAATTAGATTAATTGATTAAAAAGTTAATGATTTGTATGTCTCCTTTTATATTAAAATTGTAATTCTTTTTACTGTGATACTAAAATATTGTATGTATATAATGTACAATATTTTAATTTCTGTTAATATTGCTTTCCTCTTAGTTTATCTTACAAATAAAATAAAATCTTTAAAAAATATGTTATTCCTATGATTCCTACTGTATTGTTAGACTCGGTTTTTATTTTATTTATTTATTTTTGATATTATTATTATTATTTATTATTATTCTTAGATATACCGTATGTACCAAAAAAAAACAAAACAAAACAAAACAAAAAAAAAAACGGCAAAATTTTGATACTCTTGGGGGATCTCATTACTACAAACCTCGTTATTACAAAACACGAAAATTTAGGTCCCTTGAACTTTGTATTAATGAGATTCCACTGTAATACCATGTAGCACAAAAACAGATATTAAAGGTGATGCCTTCAAATCATATTCTAATGCAGTCAAAAACAAAAGTTTAACACAGACTTATATTACAATTCCTCCTAAAATATCTTTTTCTCAATGGGCCAGATTATTCCTCATGAATGGTGAGACACTGACAGTAACAAAGACTAAGCATTAAATTCTACTAATACAAAGTCAACAATGGGAAAGATGCAAGTCTTACACAGAATAAACTAACTGATCAAAGTATGGAAATTGAAGAGAAGTCAGATAATGAAGATACAGTTCTCTTCTTACATGCTGATGGCGAGGTGGATATTGGTCATACAGTATTTCCAAAATGAGAGAAATATACACAGGACCAAGGGAAAATAAAGCAGTCAGAACAATCCACCCAACATAAACCCGAGTAGTGCAGAAAATCATTCAGTGGAATTGTAGAGGCCTAAGGAGCAACCTAGATGAATTAAAATACTTAATGCACCAGCATGATCCTGAAAGCATTTTTTCTACAAGAAACATATTTATCATAAAATTATACTCCCCACATCTCAAAGTATATGCTATACAGACCTGAGATGTCTGAATCTCCAGCAAGAGAAGGAGAAGCAATTTTAGTTCATAGAAATGTACCATCCAAACCTATCCAACTTTGTATCACTCTAAAAGCAGTAGCCATTCCTCTCACTCTTGTCTCCATTTATATACCACCAAACGTTTCATATTCCACTGCAGAACTTGATGATTTACTATATTCCTTATCGTTATGTGGAATTCTCAACGAGAAAATTGGGAACAGTTTTCTAATACAATCCAATTTGATAGCCACTTGATCCTTACTACATCTATTAATAATGCCACTAGGCATATAGTAGAAGAACTACTTGGAGCTGATGCTGCAAGTACAATACCAAAATCAAATATTACCAAAGATATAATGGTTGGTGGACAAAAGATTGCTTTCCTGCCAAAAGAAAGCAAAATAAAGCTTGGAACATTTTTTTTGCCGAAATGCTACAATGGACAACTTTATAATCTATAAACGTCTGAAAGCTGAGGCACGCAGAATTCATAGGAAAGCAAAGCAGGTTGCATGAATTCGATTCACTTCTACCATCTGCAGAAACACTGACCCCAAAATAATCTGGAGAAAGATTCGCATCCTCATTGGAAAGTTGGTTATTATTGGTTATTTGGTTTTTTTTTTTTTTTTTTTTTAGGAGCATTAGCAACTAAGGCCATACTGCTCCGGGATATGCAGTGGTCATTCCCTGACCTTTCCACATCCTCTGTATTTGGTGGTGACGGGCTCGAACCCCTGTCTAATCAAGAAGCGTGTGCTACGCACTGCTGCTCCTTCCCACCTGGTTACGGAGGCGCCTTCATTGGAAAGTGTCAGCAAACTTCAGCCACAATCCTGTCTTGAAAAGGCATTAGCTGAAACATTTGTTGCCACTTCATCCTCTTAGTCTTATAAAGACTCATTTGGATGCACAAAAATGTCTGTGGAAAAATATAAAATTAATTCTCATACAAGCAAAATGGCCTATGTGCTGTGGATTCATATTAAATAAAGTATTGTGTCTGATGTCTTAACCCTCAAGACGAGGGATCGCACTTCTTGCCCGGGAGTATTAAGTGCTTTATCTCATGAGCCCTTAAGACTCTAGAAATTTGTTGCAATAGGTTTGGGTAGAACAGGACAAAGGCAGTTGAGGTGGAGTCATCACTGCACCTCGTCCTGTGGGCCACTACTTGGTCATGGGCCTGTAGGTCACAACTATCTAGGATATTTAGCATTAGAAGAGGCATATGATTCAAGAAAGCAAGCTTATGCAGTGTTAGCAAAAAAAAAAAAAAAAAACACACACCTCCCATTTCACCCCTCCATTAGTTCCAAATGTCTATCCAGCTCAGCCTTAAATTTATTTAGGCTCTCAACTTCCACAACAAAAGATGGAAGTCTGTTCCACCAATCAACTAACCTCTGGCTAAAGGCAAATTTCCACACATCTGTTCTACAACTGTCTTTCCTCAGTTTGAATCTGTGTACCCTCAGGTTCTTAATCTGAGCAAGAGGAAGATTCCCATCAGCATTCAGCTTGCTCAACCCATTCAAAGCCTTATACACCTCAATCAGATCACCTCACAGGGCCCTACTCTCCAGGCACTGCAATTTGCAGAACTTAAGCCTTTCTTGGTAAGAGCACCCCTTTGTTCCCCTCACCAATCTTCTTGCCCTTCTTTGTACTCGTCCTAGCAACTCTACATCCTTCTTAAAATGAGGCCTCCAGAACTGTACACAGTACAGGTCTGGAGGCCTAACCATTGCCTTGTATAACGGGATAATCATCTCCCTGTTCCTGTTAGCAAAATTCCTATATATCATTGACAAGACTCCATGACCTGCCCTGGCAGCCCCTCTGCACTGTCAGCAAACTTCATATTTGACTGCACAATTTCCCCCAGGTCTTTTTTAACTTTCCACTTCCCTGAGTGTAGTACCACACAGTTGGTACATTTCTCTTGGGTTACTGCTACCCATACACAGTACTTTAAATTTGTCAATGTTAAACTTCAGTTGCCACTTTTCATCCCATTTTCTGAACTTATCTAGATCCAGTTGGAGTAGCGTACTATCATTAACAACCCTGCCAACCATCTTCAAACTTGAACATTAAACCTGATATACCTTCATCAATATCACTGATAAATATACAAAACAACAATGGGCCAGCACAGAACCCTGGGGAACTCAACTAACAACATTTGTTCAAGAAGAGCAGTGTCCATTGATTACCACTCTCTGTCGTCTCTCACTCAACCATCCCTTTATCCATTGCAGCAACTTACCATTAATGCCATACCTCTCCAATTTGTACAGTAGTCTTCCATGTCCAACGGTATCAAAATTATTTCTGGCATTCAGTTCCTTTGTGACCACATCATAGTATCCAATCAAATTGGTCAGACAAGACCTCCCTTTAACAAACCCATGCTGTGTCTTAACTATTACTGCAGTCTTGTCTAGATGATCCTGCAATGCTTCTTTAACCAGTGATTCCATTATTTTCCCCAGAACACAAGTTAAACTAACAGGTCTATAGTTACTTTTGTCACCTTTTGAACCCCCTTTGTGAATTAGTGACACATTTGCACACCTGCAGTCCATGGGGACCTCCACGGAGTCCAAGGAAGCTCTCATAATTATGGCTAAGAGTTCGCTTACTTCCTTTGCTGCCTCCTTTAATGTAACTGAAGAGATCCCGTCCACCCCAGGTGCCTTCTTTTTTATGTTTAACTTCAACAATTTCTCCTCCACTTTACTCTCAGTTATTACAAAAGTACTTATCTCCCAGTTAGAGTTTGATGAACTTCTGGCACTCTCCTCATTGAATACCTCTTGATGTGTAGATGCAAAATACTCGTTTGGTTCATCAGCTACCTGAGCATGACCATCAATAGTCAATCCATCTATGTTAAGTGATTACATAAGTAAAGAACTCTTTCCTGTTTTCCTTTGCCAAGGATTTCTTGTAATCTGGTTTGCCTGTCTAATCTCCTTTGTGATTTAATTACAGACTAGTTTATATCTGCCATAGGCTTCTGTGTCACCTGATACTTTATATGCATTCCATACATTTTCCTTCTCTGCTACAAGCCTAATTAGTCCATCTGACATCCATTTAGGCCTAAACCTTGAACAGTATTTCTTCGTTGGAATGAAAAGCCTAGAAGCCTCCAAAATTAAGTCCCTTAAGGCTTTCCATTTAGAATTTAATGTTGGGAATATCATCAGTTGATCCCACTGTACAGAATTTCAAAACTGTCTGAGACCCCGATAGTCACTTTTATGAAATCAAAAGCTTTTAGCCTTCATGGTACTTACATCCTTAAGTAATTCCCATATCAGTACATTGTAGTCACGTTCACCCAGTGGTTCCTTTATCTGTAAATTTTTAATGCATGAATAATCACTGCTGATAATTAGATCAAGAGTATTACTCCCTCTAGTGGCTCCCAAACATGCTGCTGTAGAAAACAATCATCCAATAAATCCACAAAAGCCTTGCTAGTGTGCAATGACCAATCCACAAGTTCCAGTCGTAATCTGGAAAGTTAAAATCCCCAATTATAAGACATTCTGATTTACTGGCTCACTATTTCTCTGCACAAATGCTCATTACACTCATCAGATTCATTAGGCCTATAACACACAGTACTCTCATTTTTCCTTTCCCAGTGCTTATGTCACACCAAACAGACTCAACATTCCACTGTCCACCAACATCAATTGGATGCATATGTGTTTCTTAACTAACAGCATAACCCCCTCCTCCCTTCCTGTCCTGTCTATCCTTTCTGTACACATTGTCCTCCCCAAATTCCAATTCTGCACTGCTTATGTCTGTGTGACACCACATCTCTGATATCCCGACAATTTGATGTCTTGACTAGCACTTCAAGCTCATCAAATTTATTAACTATACTCCTAGCATTCATGTACATGCAAGTATACATGCACCTGATTCTACTCTTTGTTAATCTAACACAGCCCATGTATTTATTTGTTCCACTATGACTCCTAGCAGTCCTGGAAATCTCCACAGCCTGCTTTCCAGGCTGCTGCTCATTCTAATAAGTGCAAGAATCACTTTTGCATATGCCTGCAGTCACTGTTAACCTTTTAAGTCTGTGTATCTCTCCCATGCTAGCAGTTTTCCAACCCACCTAACACTGCCTCGATAGCATCAGCAAATATTCTTGCACCCTTTCTATTTAAGTGTACTCCATCCCTGTAGAAACAGTCTCTCCTGTCAACAAGCACAGACCAGACTGAAAAAAATTCTACCCCTTAAGCCTTGCACAATCTCTCCAGGGCTGAATTGATAGACAAGGCTCTCATCATATACTCCCTCCTATCGTTTCTGCGCAGAATTGTAGACACTTTCACATTCAAACCTAACTCGTGACTTTTTTTAACATTGACCTGCACTTGTTGAGTACATCTGCAGATCTCTTACTTTTAATGTAATTTGTTCCAACATGTACAACAATATAACCTTTTGTGCCCTTAAAAGATAATATCTGCTCTACATCATCAAGTTTTGACCCTGGTAGACATACCCCTGTCCTGTTCCACTTATCCTTCTTGCATAGTATGTTCCCCGTCTCCCTAAAAATAGAGCCATCAACAATAACTAGTTCCTTTGGGACCAGCACATTCTGCTTTGGAGATTGCCTCTGTATTGCCTGATGCACAGGAGTGAGCTCTGCCATGGGTGGGCAGCTGAGAGCTTGATGGGCTCCTCTTATTAATTTCTTCAAGGGCATTTACCCTACACCTCAAGCTCTCATAAATGCCCATCAGAAGCTGAGTTGGTGCCTAATTGCTTGACACTCTAGGCATGTAGCACACACACAAAGACATCCTTCTTGGCTAGATCATGCCCCATTTAAAAAAGTTCAGCAAACATTTCACATTTCGAACATTTTTTGAGACTGATGCGTTGGTCAAGGTAACGACACCTCACCAGATCTGTCTTAACCCTAGCAATCTCAGTGCACCTCTCATCCGCAGAAGTAGAGTAGGTCCAGGCACGGATTAGTAGGGCTCGTGCCGAGAAGATGGTTACATGTGTGTGCTGACTGATGTCTTCAAATGCATACCCGCACATCAGACAAGTGTGTCCAAGAAAGGAAGGAAGTGTATTTTCTGACTCCAGTTTGATGGTGAATTGAATGAATGGCGACAGAGAGTTAATGTGGTGCAAGAGCGGATTGCCCGACCCCGAGGAATGACCATAAACACATCATTCACATAGCGATACCAAAAGGCAATAGGATCTGGCAAACTCACAATTGCGCAAATCTCCAGCTCCTCCGTTGCGATGTTTGCCATAACTGAACTAACCGGGGAACTCATGGCTGTACCCTGTATCTGTTGGTAAATGGAGTTACCAAACATGACGGCCCCATCAGTCCAGCACAATCTAAGGGCGGTGCAAATGTCCTTGGAAATTAGAGAAGTTCTGTTGCTCGGGGTTTTGGTCGCCATTTAAAAGTTCCTTTGCAAACGTGATGGCCAGTTTTTTTTTTTTTTTTTTTTTTTATGAAAACCCCAAACACGAAAGGTATCAAAACCTATAGTACTTAGTACCGTGCATGGGTTGAAGGATAAGTATGGGGGGAGGGGGATGCCGGAAACTTTGCTCTAGAGACTAAACATGGGTTTCACCACTTCAAGCTTCCAATAAGCAAAGTGGTGGTATTTCACCGGTTGATGAAAGTCATCTACCACCTGAAACTGTCCAGTCCACGAGAGAAAACAATTGACCAGCATAATGAAAGGTAAATTGTGCAATCTGACCCAGAGGATACATGCATGTATATTATGAATATCATAATTTAACAACATGAGACCCCGTATGCTGTTCGACGATCCCCGGCCGTCTCAATGTGCTAGGAATTATGACCAACTAGTGGTAGTACATGTTATGCTAGAAATTACCAGATGGTTGGGTTGCCAGGAAAGCTGGCTGGGACTGCCTTCTTTAATCAATAAAAAAAAAAAGCGCTCAATTTTTTTTTTTTTTTCTATTTACTATTCTTTCTTGCCCAGATGTAAAGAGCCGCACAGGGGCTAATGTCCATTCCAATTACATAAGGTATGACAAAGTGCTAGGTAATTCAATAACTAAATCATCAAATCCAACAAGAGTCTATGAATGGTTCGGAAAGAGATAAAAAGAAACTTCTGCTATCGATATTCCGCTCATAATGTGAGCTGCAATTGCTTCTAAAGGTCTTTACAGAGAAATTAGTCCAGGAGTTTCAGTTCAGTAGAAGCGTTACTCCTGTTGAACTATATTCCAGCTATTTCTGTCATTTTTTGTACGTTATGAAGTGTTTTTTCTCATAGATATTTTTGAGGTCAGATTTATTTCCTGGGCTACCAAGCAATCTTCGCAGGCTACCAAGATTGTTTGAGGATCAGACGAAGTGGGATATTTATTCCTCCAGAATATTTAATAGTGGCACGCGATTTGGCTATAACATTATCAAGGGCTGGCGCATCCAATATACCTGTGAGAATTTGTGCGAGAGTGTCTATTCCTCTTGATTGTCCGCTGCATCCAGGATATGATGCTAAGATCTGAGTAGAGAAAGGCTCTTCAGATAGTAAACAAGTGGCCAGCAACTCTGTTAAGCCATCTCAAGAGCCAATACTTGATCCCAAGGAGGGACTTAGCATTAGTTAGCATTAGCATCAATAGAGTCATCCGATGCAAGAAAGCAAGCCTATGCAGCATCAGCCAAAAAAAAAGAAGGAAAAAAAAAAAAAAAAAAAACCCACTTCCACTTCACCCCTCCGTTCGTTCAAAACACCTGTCCAGCCGAGCCCCAAACTTATTTAGGCCATCAACCCCCACTACGAGGGACGGATGTCTGTTCCACCAACCAACCACCCGCCGGCCAAAGACAAACCTCCACACGTCCATCCCACATCCGTCCCTCCTCAATCCGAATCTATGCCCTCTCAGGTGATTATTCTGAGCTAGAGGAAGAATCCCATCAGCATCGAGCACGCTCAAACCATTCAAAGTCCCACACACCTACATCAGACCACCCCGTGTGTCTATTCCTCCTGATTGTCCGCTGCATCCAGGATATGATGCTAAGATCTGAGTAGAGAAAGGCTCTTCAGATAGTAAACAAGTGGCCAGCAACTCTGTTAAGCCATCTCAAGAGCCAATACTCGATCCCAAGGAGGGACTTAGCATTAGTTAGCATTAGCATTAGCATCAATAGAGGCATCCGATGCAAGAAAGCAAGCCTATGCAGCATCAGCCAAAAAAAACAGAAGGAAAAAAAAAAAAAAAAAAACCCACTTCCACTTCACCCCTCCGTTCGTTCAAAACACCTGTCCAGCCGAGCCCCAAACTTATTTAGGCCATCAACCCCCACTACGAGGGACGGATGTCTGTTCCACCAACCAACCACCCGCCGGCCAAAGACAAACCTCCACACGTCCATCCCACATCCGTCCCTCCTCAATCCGAATCTATGCCCTCTCAGGTGATTATTCTGAGCTAGAGGAAGAATCCCATCAGCATCGAGCACGCTCAAACCATTCAAAGTCCCACACACCTACATCAGACCACCCCGTGTGTCTATTCCTCCTGATTGTCCGCTGCATCCAGGATATGATGCTAAGATCTGAGTAGAGAAAGGCTCTTCAGATAGTAAACAAGTGGCCAGCAACTCTGTTAAGCCATCTCAAGAGCCAATACTCGATCCCAAGGAGGGACTTAGCATTAGTTAGCATTAGCATTAGCATCAATAGAGGCATCCGATGCAAGAAAGCAAGCCTATGCAGCATCAGCCAAAAAAAACAGAAGGAAAAAAAAAAAAAAAAAAACCCACTTCCACTTCACCCCTCCGTTCGTTCAAAACACCTGTCCAGCCGAGCCCCAAACTTATTTAGGCCATCAACCCCCACTACGAGGGACGGAAGTCCGTTCCACCAACCAACCACCCGCCGGCCAAAGGCAAACCTCCACACGTCCATCCCACATCCGTCCCTCCTCAATCCGAATCTATGCCCTCTCAGGTGATTCTTCTGAGCTAGAGGAAGAATCCCATCAGCATCGAGCACGCTCAAACCATTCAAGGCCCCACACACCTCCATCAGACCACCCCGCCAGTGCCCAGTCTCCAGACACCGTAACTTGCAAAACCCAAGCCCCTCCCCGCAAGAGCACCCCCCTGCTCCACTCACCAATCCTGCCGGCCCCTCTCTGCATCCGCTCCAGCAGCTCCACATCCCTCCCGAAATGAGGCCCCCAGACCTGCACACAGCACTCCAGGTGCGGCCCGACCACTGCCCCACACAAGGGAACAATCACCTCCTCATCCCTGCCGGAAAAACTCCTGCACATCACTGACAATACTCCAGTTGGACTGGGATAGATGTGAAACGAGACATCATGTCAAATGAGGCCATGACTTGATCATCTGAGAGGGATAGGATATGAATCTGGTCCAGGAATTCCCCACTGTTAGAAATGGTGTTGGCAGTCTTGCCCACTAGGGGAAAGATTGCTTTATCTGGAACCTGTATTAAAACTGAAAGGTAGAGAAATATCGATGACAGATTCCATAAGACTATTGGGTTTCATTTTAGACACCAAACTAAACTCATAAACATATAACCCACCTGTGAACTGTGCCTCCAGAAATTAAACATCCTTCTTGCAGTATCCTCAACATCTTGGGGTGCTGACAGGCAGTCATTGCTGAATTTATATCGTTCTCTAATTTTGTCATGATTACATTATGGAGTTATAGTATATGTTTCGGATAAAAACAGTATCTTACGATCTCTGAACACCATCCAACACTGGTTCACTAGTTGCCTTCAAAACCTCACCAGTTTAGAGTCATGTTGAAGCACATGACTCCCACTTTATCTTAGAAGCCAACATCTACTCTGCCAATACGGTGCCAAAATAACAAGCTCTCCATCAGAGGTGTATTGCTAAAAAAATAGTACCGGAACGTTCGTTGTAAAAAAAAATAGTACTGGAATACTCTTGCTCCAGAAAACTATATGATAATGGCACATCGACTGTACAATAACTGAATCAGACTTCAGACTCACGGTTCATAGAACAACCAGTTCTAGCATTCAGCTCATGGCGAATCAAAATGCAGCATTCACATGCATCACAGTATATCTCATTCAATGGATCTTTTTATCTAACACATTGTACAATAGTAAGAAACGTTCAAGTTTCATTGTGAAATTTATATTTTTGTTTTTAAATAAATTTTTAAAGAAATCTATTAATTTTAAAGATTACTATTAATATATATTTTAGTAGCATTGGGTAAAATAGATATTTCTCCCTTCCCCTTTGATTATGCCATTGTTTCATAATATTAGTGTATAAATTTAATGATTTTCTTTTACGACATTTAGGAAAAAGTACCGGAACGTTGTTCCGGTGCATTCTGGCCCAAATACACCACTGCTCTCCATCCCATCCTTGTTGGGTATACCTCAACCGTCCTCATGGACCAATACTCTACGAATTCAAGACTAATGAACCCAGGTCTGCTAGGATATGCCTTCAAGAAATAATAAGAAGTGGAAAATTGATTCAGTGTTCTACCCAGAAAATTTTGCCAGCCAGGTGGGGAAGTGTTATACTTTTCATTATTATAAAATTTTCTGTTATTTATAAACGTGACTTAAGTAATCCAGAGCAAAAATTAATTGCATAATTTAACATTATATGCTTCTGTCGCATTGACCTCGATTGTATAGTATGTTTGAATTAATATTGATTGAGATCAGTAAGCAGTACCACATGGTACCACGAGAATCACTTAAATTTTAGTCAGACGATCAGTTAAATTCACTGGGTGATCCACCCATTTAATAGGTCCTGTGAAGAATACTGCAATCTCAACAAAATTGAGGAAAATACAAATATGTCTATATCATGTTTAAGCCACCTCCGTGGCTTAGGCATGATATAGACAGTGACCTATACAGTCAGTCCTCGTATAACATGTGTTTACGCCACACGAATTTGATCGTGCACGATTTATAAATAGGGGAACAATATTGTATATAACACGAACCGAATTCGCTTATGCTATGCTATGCTAGTTTGTTATTTGGTTTTTAGGAGCATTAGCAACTAAGGCCATATTGCTCCGGGATATGCGGTGGTCATTCCCTGAACTTTCCGCATGCTCTGTATTTGGTGGTGACGGGCTCGAACCTCGGTCTAATCAAGAAGTGTGTGGTACGCACTGCTGCTTCTTCCCACCTGGCTGCGGAGGCGCCTATTGGCTTATGCATGATTCGCCTCTATGTTTACAAGAAATGGCAGTTGAACACTGAATCACCCGAACTGAACGCAACACGATAAGAATGAAGAGAAGATTCTGAAAATGTATTTATGTTTTTTATATATCAGTGAAGGGAAAACACATTTCACCATAATAACGTAAAAACCTACACTTAATTAGAGCTATTGGTATTGTATGTCGAAGTTTGCAGATGATACAAAGGATGGCAGGGTTGTTAATGACAGTAATGGCAGTGTGCTACTGCAACAGGATCTAGATAATTTGGGCAGATGGGCTAAGAAGTGGCAACTGAAGTTTAACCTTGACAAATGCAAAGTACTGCATATGGGTAGAAGTAACCCCAGAGAAACGTACCAACTGTGTGGTACTACACTTAAGGTGGTAGAAAATGAAAAAGACCTGGGAGTAACTGTGCAGTCAGATATGAAGTTTTCTGAGCAATGCAGACAGGCTGCCAGGGCAGGTCATGGGGTTTTGTCAATGATATATAGGAATTTTGCTAGCAGGGAAGAGGAGGTGATTATCCCTCTGTATAAGGCAATGGTCAGCCACGCCTAGAGTACTGCATACAGGTCTGGAGGCCTCATTTTAGGAAGGATGTAGATTTACTTGAGCGTGTACAGAGAAGGGCAACAAGATTGGTGAGGGGAATGAAGGGATCCTCTTACCAAGAGAGGCTTAAGTTCTGCAAATTGCAGTGGCTGGAGACTAGGCACCTGCGCGGTGATCTGATTGAGGTATATAAGGCCTTGAATGGGTTGAGCACACTGAATTCTGATGAGATACTTCCATTTGTTCAGATTACGAACCTAAGGGGACATAAATTGAAATTAAGAAAAGACAGATGTAGAATAGATGTGCTGAAATTTGCCTTTAGCCAGTGGGTGGTTAATTGCTGGAACAAGCTTCCATCTGTCGTTGTAGAAGTTGATAGGTTGAATAAATTTAAGGAGGAACTGGACAGGCATTTGGGGGCAATGGTGTGATTTTTTTTTTTTTTTTTTTTTTGGCTAATGTTGCATAAGCTCATACACTTGCTTTCTTGCATCACATGCCACTACTACCATCTGTTCGCGTACAAGAGATCTATCATATTTAACAAATTCCTCAACGCCTATAAATATTCCACTACACAGCCTATCTTACTCTTAGAAATTAAAGAATTAACCAACAGGTTTTTGAAGAGAGGTTACCCCTCTCACAACCATTAATCAAATAAAACTGCAGGCAAAGGACAGGTCAGAAAATACTACACCAAGCAATAAAATTAATAAAAGAAATACTTTATTTCCATACTGTAAATAGAACAATGGCATAAGCAACTAAGTAGAATCTTTAGGACATGGAATTTAAAATTGTAGCAAAATGTATGCAGAAATTACACTCCGTACTAAGAATTTGGACCGTCCTTTGACCTTGTATATAACATTTCATGTGGCAAATGTGAGTCCATTTACCAAGGCTTGACCAGATGTACTTTAGATTTGAGATTGAAACAAAATGCCGCATCAATCCGTGCTTCATGCACTATGGCATCAGAATTGGCTTTCCATGGGTAAACGAAAATCATTCATTCCTATTTAATGAAGCAAAAATTCTAAATATCCAGCACGACTATACTAAATTATTAATTGCCGAAACCTTGAAAATGAAGTTACATGGTAATTCTATCAATGTTTGATGTCCCTTCCTCATTTCCGATTCGTGGTCGTTCACACACATATGCCAGGACAAATAATCTCCTATTAATAGCTTAACACACACTCCTCATGTCATTTTCCAACCTGTCAACAAGACAATAGTCAAAAGGCTTAGTCCGAGTAAGGAAAAGAAATCATTCACAAAATAGTTTTATTTCACTGTTGTGATTTTAGAGTTTTATCATTATCATGATCAATTCTTATGCTTTAATAAATTTGACGCAATGTCTTCTATCACTCAGAGTTTCGTGGGGGATTTGATATGTTCTGGGATCAGGTCGAAGCCTTCATCTAATCTTGTGGTGTTGAATTGTTCATGAGTGATGAGTGGAAGAATGCATTAAAATTAATTTTAATGTCATTTTAGTTGGTTATATTTAGAGTTTGTCGTATTGAAGGTATCCTATGAAGTTGAATGAGGTAATCTCTTATATTTTTAAAATATCGACGTAACGCAGGATCCATTGAGCCTTGTAGCGCTATTTTTATATATATATATATATATATATATATATATATATATATATATATATATATATAATCTCATTCTAGTTTTTCTGCACAAAAATAATTACTGAATTTACTCCAATTTTGTTTTTTAAATAACCCACCCTGCAAGAGAGGATTTAAATAGAAGAGAAAGTGAACTGTGTCCTATGGCTAGCAGAGCTTAAACCATATCAGCAGTTAGAAGAAAATTTACAACACACCATACACAGAAATTCAATTCTAAACTAGATGAAGAGTTTAAAGAGACTATTAATGATAAGCTGTGAAGTAGAAGGCCTGTAGTAAACATGCAGACTGTGGGATCTATCAAGGAAGCTTTTCAGCAGAGCCCAAAAATTCACTATGAATGGCATCTCTGGAATTCAGTGCTGCTAAAGCAACAGTGCATAAAATTCTTAGAGAGAAATTATACAAATGACCTTACAAGATTCAAGTGTATCAAATGTTGCTGGAAGAGGACTACCATGCATGAGGGCGCCTCCGTAGCCAGGTGGGAAGGAGCAGCAGTGCGTAGCACACGCTTCTTGATTAGACCGGGGTTCGAGCCAGTCACCACCAAATACGGAGGATGCGGAAAGGTCAGGGAATGACCACCGAACCGGAGCAATATGGCCTTAGTTGCTAATGCTCCTAAAAACCAAAAAACAACAACGACTACCATGCAGTCCTCTTGTAAATCTAATGTTTAGTGATTAAGCAACATTTTACGTAATGTGGCAAGGTTAACTGCCATAACTGGGGGACACAGAAACAAAAAGTCGGGGAACATGAAAGGGATTCCGCTAAAGTCAATGTTTGGTGTATCCTGCAAAAAACATGCATAACTGATTCTTTCTTTTTGGAAGAAACAGTGGTTAATGATGACAGAGTTATCTTGCAGCACTGTAAGATTTTTTTTTATTGCTGAACTAAGACAATTAATGATTGAAACTTTTTTTTAAAGAAAGATGGAGCATCCTGCCACTTTATACAGACTGACAATTTTTAAACAAAGTCTTCTCAAACAGATGGATCAACAGAGATGGGCCAATTGCTTGGCCAGCTTTCTCACCCAATTTGTCCCACTGGACATTTCTTCTATGGGGCATGTTAAAAATGTGGTTTCCTTCTCAAAACATTTCTCTTTAAACTATCTTCATACCAGATTCATAAATGCAATTAGGTCATAATTGATACAGAACTAGAGAATGTGTTTATAGAATTTAGCATTAGGATTACTAGAGTCATATGATACAAGAAAGCAAGCTTATGCAGCATCAGCCAAAAAAAAAAACTACTCTCATTTCACCTCTCCATTCGTTCGAAATACTTGTCCAGCTGAGCCTTAAATTCATTTAGGCTATCAACTTCCACAACAAGGGATGGAAGTCTGTTCCAAAAACCAACTAGCCACTGGCTAAAGGCAAATTTCTGCACATCTATCCTACATCTGTCTTTCCTCAATTTGAATTTATGCCCTCTCAGGTGATTATTCTGAGCAAGAGGAAGAATCCCATCAGCATTGAGCATGCTCAAACCATTCAAGGCTTTATACACCTCTATCAGATCAACTTGCCGGTGCCTAGTCTCCAGACACTGTAATTTGCAAAACTTAAGCCTTTCTTCGTAAGAGCAACCCTTTGTTCCATTCACTAATCTTGTTGCCTTTCTCTATACTTGTTTCAGCAGCTCTACATCCTTCTTGAAATGAGGCCTCCAGACCTGTATACAGTACTCAAGGTAGCCTGACCATTGCCTTATACAAGGGAATAATCACCTCCTTATCCCTGCTAGAAACATTCCTGTATATCATTGACATGAGCTACTCTTACAGCCCGTCTGCACTTCTCAGAGAACTTCATATCTGCCTGCACAATTACCCTCAGGTCCTTTTCATTCTCTACCGCTGTCAGTGTAGTACCACAGTTGATACATTGCTCTGGGGTTACTGTTTCCCATATGTAGTACTTTACATTTGTCAATGTTAAACTTCATTTGCCACCTCTCAGCCTATCTGCTCTACCCTTCCAGATCCTGTTGCAGCAGCATAGCGTCAGTGGTGTCCTTAACAACCCTGCCAACCTTTGTATCGTCTGCAAACTTGGACATTAAGCTTGATATACCATCATCAATATCATTTATAAATACAGAAAACAATAATCAACCCAACACTGAACCCTGAGCGACTCCACTAATAACATTAGTCCACGATGAGCAGTGTCCATTGATTACCACTCTCTGTCTTCTCCCACTAACCATCCCTTTATCCACAGCAGCAATTTGCCTGCAATGCCACACTGCTCCAATTTGTGCAGCAGTTTTCCATGGGCAACAGTATCAAAAGCCTTTCTAAGATCCAAATATATAATATCAAAGTTATTCCCTGCATCCAGTTCTTTTGTGACTGCATCATAGTATCCAATCAAATTGTTCAGGCAAGACTTTTCCTTAACAAAACCATGCTGTGTCCGAACTATAACTGAAGTCTTGTCTAGATGATCCTGCAGTGCTTCTTTAACCAGTGCCTCCATTAATTTTCCTGGAACAGAAGTGAAACTCACAGGTCTATAATTACTTATGTCAGCCTTTGATCCCCTTTGTGAATTGGGGTCACATTTGCACATCTCCAGTCTATTGGTAGCTTCCCTGAGTCCAAAGAAGCTCTCATAATTATGGCTAAGGGTTTGCTTACTTCCTTTGCTGCTTCCTTTAATATAACTGGATAGATTCCATCCACCTCGGGTGCCTTTTTTATGTTTATCCTCAACAATTTCTCCTCCACTTTCCTCTCAGTTATTACAAAATCATCTAGCTCACTGCCAGAGTTTACTTCACCTCTGGCATTCCCTTCCTGAATAACTCCTCATGTGTGAATGTAGATGCAAAATACTTGTTTAGTTTGTTAGCCACCTGAGCAGATAAATTCTTGGAAGTTGCCTCCCTCTAGTTGCCTCTCGAACAACATGCTGATGTAGAAAACAATAATCCAATAAATCCACAAAAGCCTTGCTAGTGTGTGAGTGACCAATCTACAAATTCCAGTCAATATCTGGGAAATTAAAATCCCCCATTATAAGACTCTGATTTACTGGCCCACTCTATTTCCCTGTACAGTTTTTTATTATACTCATCACGCCTATAGCACACTCCTACTCTCAATTTTGATCTCCCAATGCTTATGTCACACCAAACTGACTCGGCATTGCACTGTCCATTGATGTCGACTGGCTTCACTTCCTTGGATTTTATGTGTTTCTTAACTATAAGCATAACCCCTCCTCCCTTCCTGTCTATCCTTTCTGTACACATTGTACTCTCCAAATTCCAGTTCTGCACTGCTTATGTCTGTGTGACACCACTTCTCTGAAATCCCAACAATATCTGCCTTTGATGTTTTGAGCAATACCTCAAATTCATCAAATTTATCTACCAAACTCCTAGCATTGGTGTACACGCAAGTATATATGCACCTGTTCCTATTTTTAGCTACCCTAACACAACCCATGTGTTAGGGTTGTGTTAGGGTAGCTAACTCCCAGCAGTCCGCAATGACTCCCAGCAGTCTCTGAAATATCCTGCATCTTGTTTTCCAGGCCGCTGCTCATTCCAATAGAAGCAGTGCAAGAATCACTTTCACTTCTGCCAGTGGATATTAGTTCTTGTATCCCCCTAAGCTAGCAGTTTTCCAACCCACCTAACGCTGCCTCGATAGCATCAGCAAATAAAATTGCTGATGGAATTGGAAAGTCATACTACTATGCTAGAATTGGAAAATCATACTATTCTTGTTATCAGTAACAATGGAGATTATGCTGAATCTTAACAATCTTTTTTATATACATATACTTGTATTCAAAGAAAGTGCATCACCTAGGAATTTCACATTTTTAACCCTGTTTTGTGATGGTATGTTACATTAATGACCAGCATCACAAATAGAAATATAAACAAAAGATATTTATTAATAGTTAAGGCAAAGCTAAGTAATATTTGACCGTTAATCTAAAAATATTCCAAAATGAGCATTTGCAACCGTTATACAACAGTTTTGGTAAACACAACAATTATGGCTGAAATGTTATCAGAAACCCTCAATTTGCTTTAGTTTATCATTTTAAATGGAAAGCAAAATGAAAGGTTCATCGGGTGCAAACTACTATTTAGTTGAACCGCCTCTGGCCCTGATGACAGCAGCACACCGTCTAGGCATTCACAAGATCTATTTCTGAAGATAATCAACTGATAGTTTGTGGTTCTAAGCAGAAATTATGGCTTCCGAAGGGTCTTCTGTACTCATGATTATGGTTAACGAAGGGTCTTTGGTTTCTTTTGGGCAACTGCAGACTTCACACGATGCCAACAGTTATAAGATTCAGGTGGGCTGTTTCCTGGCCAGCTAAGAGTTTTAATGGACCGTTCTTCCAACCATTTTTTCACCTGTAACAAATGTATACACATTACTGTCGAACCTCTAATAGAAATGAAGCTAAAGTAACTACAGAAGTGCCTACTTACACTTTTCGCCCGATGACAAGGAACAAAGTTGTCCCGAAAGATGCAGTTACTTGGCAGGTTGAAATGGTCTCTAATGGATGGCAGTAATTTGCCTTCCAATATTGCCAGGTATCCATTGGCATTTACGGAACCTTTTATAAACTGCAGGTGACCTACTCCACAATATGAAATGCACCCCCTTATCATTTGGCTGGTAGCGAATTTCAATGTAGACACCATACAGTCTGGATGGTATTCTTCACCAAGTCTACGGCAAATCATTTGTCTCCCATCAGAGCCATGCAGGTTGAATTTCTTCTCATCCCCGAAAATAACTGACTTCCACTGCTCAGGGGTGCATTTGACATGCTCTTTACACCAAATCAATCGGACCTTTTTCATTTATTGTGTGAGCAGGGGCTTCTTAGGACGATGGGCTACAAGTCCATTTTCGAAGAGGCATCTTCTGATTGTTACTGCACTTACTACCACTCCTGTATGTTCTTCCCATTCTCTTTTCAGCTCAGACAAAGAAGCTTTATGGTTTTTAAGTGCTTAAAAATGCAGTCCTGTTTTGGTGTAAACTTGTTCGTATCCGGTTCCTTTTTTCCTATCAGCAGAACCAGTATTCTTGAGTTTGGAAAGAAATCTACTCACTCTCGACTGATTACAAGACACTCTCTCTATAAGCAATATAATGGGAAGAACATCCTTCCTCACATAAAGCAACAGCAGCACTCTTTCTTTGTGGTATCAACTGCACATAACTTGCCATCCTGTTATATAACTGAAAGTTACAGCTGATGCAATATTACATCATCACATACACATGTCAATTTATCTGATGCAATCTGTAAGGAATATTGCCATATACATATTATTTGGATGACAATTACAATTTTAAGGGGTGATGCACTTTCTTTGAACACCAGTGTAGCATGTGTAAAATATGCACATAATATATATATATATATATTTATAAATATTAATGGGCCCTAGCCTATTAATATTTAATTTAGTAAATTTATTTATTTAATAGAAAGTAATTACAATAAATTAATACAGTTTCTGATCAGCATTAACTGAGCTGATCAGAGTAATTTATTAAATAATTAAAGAATATGCTTACCCAACAAAAGTTGCCTGATTTCTGAAATTATACATTGTGCAACGAGCAGCCTAAAAAATGTAAAGATATAACATTACAAGATAAAATGTTTATACATTAAAATTTTAAAAGTAAATTGATTTTATAAGATTTTATATTTCAATGCTACTTGTTTAAAAAAAAAAAAAATGGCTATGAAATTGTCACTATTACAGGAGGAGCAATGGCATTCCCAGCATGAAAAAATATAATGCAAAAGAGTTATTTTTTGAAACTTAATTTTTCTATTTGTATTTGTAGTGGCACTTTCCATTCAATTCAAAGGGAGAAACATTTGCTCAAGAAAGACATGAATTTGGAGGAAAATGAAAGATTACACACTCACAAAATTAAATTTATTGGTCAGCTGACAGGTTCACAAAAATAATCTTCCAAAAAAAATATTAACATCATCTGATGATTTACATTCTGGATCATCTCTTTGGATCCATCATGGCAGCTTAGTACACATTACCATCTGGAAACTTGAGTCTATCTCAGGTAGAGAAAATAAGGTTATTCCTCATGTTATTCTAGGTTTTTCACCCCACACGACATGCAAATCACTATGTGTATCATCAATACACATTCTACAAACAAATAAACATTTAGAGTATGAGCAACACGCTCTGGTGAAGTTGAATTTCTCTTTTACTTCTTTGGGTTATGGACAGTACAAGCAAACTTCACAGTGCTGCATAATTAGCATTAGTAGATGCATATGATGCAAGAAAGCAAGCTTATGCAGCATCAGCCCAAAAAAAAAAAAAAAAAACACATGCTCCCATTTCACACCTCCAAGTACCTGTCCAGCTCAGCCTGAAATTTATTTAGGCTATCAACTTCCACAACAAAAGATGGAAGTCTGTTCCACCAACCAACCACCCGCTGGCTAAAGGCAAAATTCTGCACATCTATCCTACATCTGTCTTTCCTAAATTTGAATTTATGCCCTCTCAAATGATTATTCTGAGCAATAGGAACAATTCCATCAGCATTGAGCATGCTGAAACCATTCAAGGCATTAGAGTGGCTACTAACCGCAACCAGTAACAAACTAACAGCATGCAGGCTAATCATCAGTTTATGCACATTTCATACAGTGGCTTTAGCAGTTTAACTATTCTAAATCTGATTTCACAGTTTAGAGAGCCCTTCTTTACAAAAATTTATTTTCCAATGTATACATTTTGCCACTGTATCCCCTCTTCAATTCAAATAACTAAATTTGTTAACATGAACATTTGCTTGCTCCCATTACCCTGTGGCAGAGGAGGGGGAAATTGCTGTTGTCATTTTCACAGCACAAGCAACTTAAAGCCATATTGCACTGTGTTATGTCTGTAAAAGTATATGATCACAAACTAATTTTTAATGTTGTGCAAGCAGAAAAACCCAGACTAACTTAATGAGGAGTTTACTCTCTCTCTCTCTCCACATCTGATCAGCAAACTACAACCTCAACTGAAAAAGCCTTCAAGAATTTCTTCAGCCACTGACCCCAAATCAGTAACAAATTTCCCCTCTAACATGTACTGTACAGACATTGACTTTTGCCAGTTTCTAATTAAGTGTTTTGCCATAAGCTATATCTAAGGTTTTAGGAGGAGGTAAAGTGGCTCACTTAAAGGCAAAAAAGTAAAATATAATAAAAAACCAGGAAAGAAAGGTACCTTCTTTACAAAACAGAGAGGGGGAAGAATTATATATATACAGCAGACTCTCGATTAACTGGGATCAGATTAACCGGGACACTTCAAGATTCCAAATAAAAAAAAAAAAAAAAAAAAAAAAAAAAACACAACCGGAAATCATAAAATTTAAGTAATAAATAGAATAGGTATAAACAGATGTTTTGCAAGTTGTAAATAAGTGACAAGAAGCAGCGTTATAAGTCGTCATTGGGAGATTAGTGTACCTGTTATTTTGTAACTCCCCGGTGTCTTCACACCTGCCGCTCAAAAAAAAAAAACAACCAAATGTTTAGTTTGTTTTAGTGCGTCGTGTCAATTGTTGTGTTCCGTTGCACTGCAAATGGGAAAATTTTGTTTCGTTATTATGCATGTCAGGGATGTCGGATTTTTTTTTTTTTTTTTGTATAGTCACTTTTTTTTTTGTTTAGAAATTGCGAAAATGATGGGCAAACACAAGAGTTGTGCTTTCGATTAAACAAAAACTTGAAATTATTCAAAATTTGAAAATGCTGCATACGTTAAATCTCTAAAGAACCATTGTAATATTGGTGACCAAACCATATATCACATCGTAAAAAATAAAGGGAAGCTATTAGATTTAAAATCGACATCGTAAAAAATAAACGGACACATTGTATTGGACACACGAGTAGTGTATTGTAAGTTTTTTTTTGTTTTTTTATCTATCGCCAAACTTTTTACGTAGGTTGCTGACCATTTTTCGATACAGTATGTCCCTGACTTAAGTTTATTTCTATTTTTTTTATGACTAAAGTTTTCAAGTGAAAGGGACACACATTTCACCATAATGAAAAATCTCACAGAATTCCAGCTACCTGTATTATCACAAATGCAATAATATCGAGTTTACTACCCATTTATAATAGATTGCATTAACAGAAAAGCCCAATAATCCGGAAAGTGCAAATTGTTTTATGGCAGTGACCTCCAGAAATGTGCTTTAGTAAAATGTGAGTGATAATAGTGAGTTTTTGCCTTAACCCTGTGAAGTTCATAAGAACCCATAACCGGAAACGTCACAGGAAAGTAGTAGCAGAGGCACAAGAAGCAGAAATGACACAAGACAGTAATTAGTGGCAAACATTCATTTGACATAATATTAACAATGGAGTACAAGATGGATGCATTTCATGATGTTACAACAAATGCTTGAAGGTTCAACCATGAGACACGATGCATGCGTAATTAGCGGAGTTTATGCAGGATGGTAACAGGTTTGGGCCGACTAAGCAGTCACCGACCATACATGCCCACACATTTATTGCGTTGTGCCGCATGGGGGCGCACACCGTGTGGGTTGTCGTGAGCCCACACATGAGTATTGTGCTGATTGAGTAAGCCTTCCCGAGCGAAATAAGCCTCATCCGTGAACAAAACATAGGCTGTAAAATTCAAGTCTTGAACACTTTCTTGGAGAAACTACTGTGCAAAAGCCACACGTGCAGGATGATCTTGGGGGAGCAGTAACTGAACCCTGTGGAGATGAAAAGGGGTGTAAGGAATCATCGTGCCAGACACGCTGTACACTGCAACAAGACACTCCTAAGGCAGAGGCAACGGCATGTGTGCTGGTAGTAGGATTATTCTGGACGGCATTCAACACACTTTTTTCCATGGCGGGAGTTCGTGTCGAACATGGTCTGCCCACACTAATCCTGTTACCTCTAAATGACCCATAATCGCACAAATTTTGATTCACACGTGCAAACAAACGGTGGTCCGATACATGTCTGTCTGGGAAGCGTTCTCCATAAATTCGTTGAGCAGCTTGTCCATTGCCCTCTGCTAATCCATACACTAAGTGCATGTCTGCCAGCTCACAGTCCGTATATCGATGCATGCTCTTCATGCGGCGACTACTGCTTGAATGAGTAAACCAGAAATTTTCCCTCTCGCGAACTGATGAACAGTGCCGTGTACCGACTTACGATGATGTTTCCGGTTATTTCTTCCTATGCGATTCACATTCCTTTAGATGTTACCTACCTCCCCTAAATGTTTGTACCAATATTTTTGAGACACCCTGTATATTATTATTACAACTATTCAATGTTTGATGATTGCCAACGTCATGGACCATTCATAATTTGTGAACGTCTATAATGTAAAACTAATGAAAACTGGAATAATAAATTCACTTACATTTAATAATAAAATCATTTATTACAGAATCACTATAAAGTTGGCATTGTATTGTGCACAAAGCTAATCAATGCATACTTTTCTATTCAGAGGTGTGCATTCATTGTTCACTAAGTGCGGAAAAAAAAAAAAAAAAAAAAAAAGAAAGTGCAGACAAGAAAACTAACTTTTTGAAATTCATATTATATCTTTCTCTGATTTTCAATAAAAAAAAAAATTACTGACACCAGAGTAATAAAATTACAAATCGTTCTGTCAAATTGCAAAGAACAGTAAAATAAATCTAAAGCAATTAGTAGCATATATTAGTATCAAAACTGGACGTCGTGGATCATTTGTGAATGGCCCACATTCACAAATTATGAATCCACAATTTGTGAATGAAAACTAGAATAACAAATTTGCTTACATCTTCAGCCTTTCTATCACAAGTTGGAAAAAAAACAATTGTGGTAATGAGAAAAGTTTTTCACATTCTGAGAAACTTAAAAATATAGATCACAGATTGATACATGATGCTTGATAAGAGATTCAGAACTTTCTTTTTATGCCAATAAATCAAATGAAAATCTCTGTGATTGGCTGAATTTCTTTGTTTCATTTCCCATTCTCTTTTTCCAAGTTACTCCTTCAATTAACTTTGCAACAAATTTTCCCACCACAAACAAAAACAGAATAGATACAGTACATATTAGCATTAGCATTAATTGAGGCATATGATGCAAGAAAACAAGCTTATACAGCAAAAAAAAAAAAAAAAACCTCTCCCTTCCCATTGCACCCATCCGGACACTCCAAATGTTTGTCTAGTTCAGCATTAAATTTATTTAATGCCATCAAATTCCACAACAACAGATGGAAGTCTGTTCCAGCAATCGACTACTCACTGGCTAAAGGCAAACTTCCACACATCTATTCTACAACTGTCTTTCCTCAATTTGAATCTATGCCCCCTCAGGTTCTTAATCTGAGCAAGTGGAAGAATCGTGTCAGCATTGAGTCTGCTCAAACCATTCAAGGCCTTAAACCTTGATCAGATCACCTTGCAGGTGCTTAGTCTCCAGCTGCTGCAATTTGCAGAAGTTAAGCCTTTCTTCGTAAGCACACACCCCTTTGTTCCTTTCACCAATCTTGTTGCCCTTCTCTGTACTCGTTCTAGCAACTCTACATCCTACCTAAAATGAGGCCTCCAGACCTGTATACATTACTAAAGGTGTGGCCCGACCATTGCCTTATACAAAGGGATAATAACCTCCTTGTCTCTGCTAGCAAAATTCCTATATATCATTGACAAAACTCCACGACCTGCTCTGGCAGTCCATCTGCACTGCGCAGAGAACTTCATTTCTGACTGCACAATTACCCCCCCCCCCAGGTCTTTTTCATTCTCCACCTCCCTGAGTGTAACCCATTTCTCTTGAGTTACTGCTACCCATATGGAGTACTTTGTATTTGTCAATGTTAAACTTCAGTTGCCACTTCTCAGACCATCTGCCTAACTTTTATAGCTCCTGTTGCAGTAGCATACTGTCTTTACTGCCATTAACAACCCTGCCAACCTTTCTATCATCTGCAAACTTGGACAGTTATAAAACATATTATTCATGGCCAGTGACAAATTCCGGGTCTTGTTGGCTGTACAGACAGAGCAATAGACAAGGGTAGAATGTTGTTGTGAAAATTACAAATGAACCTCTAAACCATAATCTTAACGAAACAATGCTTTTTAGTGACCGAAGTAGGCACTTTACTTTGCCTGGTCACTGCTTGTTCCCTCTCTGAACACCATGGAATAAACACTAATCACAGGAAGGGTCCCTTCCAATACACTGGTCAGGTTCAGAAAGCCATATGTGAGGATCAAAGGATCGGTGATTGAGATGTCTCTTGTTAGCATAGTAATAAATCATACATAGTCCTTGCAGTTTTCTGTTTCAAAAAAAAAAAAAAAAAAGAAACCCAAATCTAGCATGATAGGCATTAAAAATGACAACACTGCATAGCCAGACTGTTATGTGACAAATTTGTGTATTGTAAAATAAAACATATTTCCCTACGACAATCAGAGTACACATACACACAAAAAATATAAAATAAATTCACCAACACTAAAATAAAATCAGACTGTGATGTTACTTATATTTGACACTGGTGTTGCTGAATATTCTGCTGTACAAATTGGAGAGGTATGGCACTAAGGGTAAGTTGCTACAAGGGATAAAGGGATGGTTGAGTGGATACGACAGAGTGGTAATCAAGGGACACTGCTCTTCATGGACAAATGTTATCAGTGAAATTCCCCAGGGTTCGGTGCTGGGCCCATTGTTCTTTTGTATATTTTTAAATGATATTGATGAAGGTATATCAGGCTTAATGTCCAAGTTTGCAGATGATACAAAGGTTGGCAGGGCTGTTAACGTTAACGACAGTAAAGGCAGTATGCTACTCCAAATGGATCTAGATAAGTTGGCCAAATTGGCTGAGAAGTGGCAACTGCAAAGTACTGCATAGGGTAGCAATAACCCAAGAGAATTTTTTAATAAATGGCATTGCATACCACGAACAGCAAACATCAACCTGTCTTGATCTTTTTCTAAGACTTTCATACAATTTTTCAATTCCTGAATTGACACTAGTGATTTCACCTATTCCCGTATGAGAAAATAAATAGGACTGCTAATGGCCATGTTTCCATCTCTTGTCCCATCACCTACTGCCTGTCCAACTTCTGTACCATGCAAACATCGTTCAGTAGCATGTTGGCATGCATCGTCTCTTTCCCCTGACTGTATTTCTTTTGTTGTGGAAGTTGATAGCCTAAATAAATTTAAGGCTGAGCTGGACAGGCATTTGGAACGAATGGAGGGGTGAAATGAGAGGGGTTTTTTTTTTTTTTTTTTTTTTGCTGATGCTGCATAAGCTTGCTTACTTGCATCGTATGCCTCTACTAAATGCTAATATTTCATGACTACCTTTTTATTTACTAATATTTCTATAAGCTTGGAATCAGGCTAAAGTATACTCGGGTGGTAGCCAGTTGCTGGGTTGATAAGAATGTGTTATATTTAATTTAAAAAATTTGCTTGTTTATGAATGAAAATCCTGAATTGTCTTGAGAAATGAATCTGTCTTCCAAAGTTCATGTAGCCCCAATGCAGCAGCATTGCCATAGTTTGTGGTGTGTGTTGTTATTTTGTTATTTTGGTTTTTAGGAGCATTAGCAACTAAGGCCATATTGTTCCGGGAATATGCGGTGGTCACTCCCTGACCTTTCCGCATCCTCCGTATTTGGTGGTGACAGGCTTGAACCCCGGTCTAATCAAGAAGCCTGTGCTACGCACTGCTGCTCCTTCCCACCTGGCTACGGAGGCGCCGGTGTGTGTTGTGTTCCATCTCCAACTCAATAAATAAAATGAATAATATAAATTTTACTTACTTAGATAAAGAGCATAATTATTCAAATAAAAACATACCAATGTTACAATACAACTTTATAGTGATGCGTACTATATTCAGTAGGGCGAGAAGGGTTGCTTGGCCATACAGCGGGAGCAAGACAAAAGTAATTAATTTTCATACGTGTATACCCCACCTTATGTCTGGCCTTTAACTAAAGTGGGGTATACATGTGTGAAAATTAATTACTTTTGATACTTCAAAGGATGTGTAAAAACTGGTCTTGAGATAATGACCTAGACAATGGCCACACCTTTATAAATTATACAGACTTTGCTTTTCACATATTATGAATTTTTAAAAAAAATAATAAAATAAAATAATAAAAACATCATTTTTGTCTGTGTCCTTTGTACTCATTAATAAAATGCTAATGATACTTAATAAGCATGTGTAAAAAAAAGTCATTGTTTTGGGTTTTGCAGGAGCCGTTCAACTTAAATAAAAAAATTAAAAAAAACCCTTCCCTTCCCTTCTCTTTTTTTTTTTTTCTTTATCTTACCCCCTCCACCCCATCTATTCTTCTTCTTTTTTTTTTTTTTTTTTTTTATTTTAATTTTTTTGCCAAGCACGAGGCACAATTGCACCCAAGGCCGGCCCCGGATTGGGGATAAAGGCAGGCTGGTACTGCCCTCATCATAGCATACGTCCAATCAAAACAGACAGAGTTCCCAAACATGACAACGCTCACAGAAAGGACTTTAAAGAGACTTGTATAGATGTGCAGCCAGGGTTACCTGTCAGCTGGAAAAACTAGTAAGCTGCAAGTTTCTGAAGTATGCTAGTATGAATGAGGATTAAATGAACGAGAATTGGCGTGAATGTAAAGGTGAGAGTATGAAAGGAAATGCTAGGAAGGGTGAGTGAATGATAATTTATGACTGGGGATGAATGTGTAAGAAAGGGTGATTGCTGAAGGAGTAAATGTGGAAATTACTACTAGTAATAGTAAGAAGTAGTTGTAGTGGCATGTGATGCAAGAAAGCATGTGTGTGAGCTTATGCAGCATCAGCCAAAAAAAAAAAAAAAAACACATCATTCCTTCCAAATGCCTGTCCAGTTCCTCCTTAAATTTATTCAACCTATCAACTTCCACAACGACAGATGGAAGTTTGTTCCAGCAATTAACCAACCGCTGGCTAAAGGCAAATTTCCGAACATCTATTCTACATCTGTCTTTTCTTAATTTGAATTGATGCTCCCTTAGGTTCGTAATCTGAACAAGTGGAAGGATCCCATCAGAATTCAGCGTGTCAACCCATTCAGGCATTATACACCTCAATTAGATCACCGCGCAGGTGCCTAGTCTCCAGCCACTGCAATTTGCAGAACTTAAGCCTCTCTTGGTAAGAGGATCCCTTCATTCCCCTCACCAATCTCTCTGTACACGCTCAAGCAAATCTACATCCTTCCTAAAATGAGGCCTCCAGACCTGTACGCAGTACTCAAAGCACGGCCTGACCATTGCCTTATACAGAGGGATAATCACCTTTTCCCTGCTAGCAAAATTCCTATATATCATTGACAAAACCCCATGACCTGCCCTGGCAGCCTGTCTGCATTGCTCAGAAAACTTCATATCTGCCTGCAAAATTACTCCCAAGTCTTTTTCATTTTCTACCACCTTAAGTGTAGTACCACACAGTTGGTACGTTTCTCTGGGGTTACTTCTACCCATATGCAGTACTTTGCATTTGTCAAGGTTAAACTTCAGTTGCCCATTCTTAGCCCAACCCCAAATTATCTAGATCCTGTTGCAGTAGCACACTGCCATTACTGTCATTAACAACCCTGTCAACCTTTGTATCATCTGCAAACTTCAACATTAAGCCTGATATACCTTCATCAATATCATTGATAAATACACAAAACAACAGTGGACCCAACACGGAACCCTGTGGGACTCCACTAATAACATTAGTTCACAAAGAGCAGCACCCATTGTTTACCACCCTCTGTCTTCTCCCACTTTTATCCATTGTAGCAACTTACCCTTAATACCATTCTGCTCCAATTTGTACAATAGTCTTTCATGCGCAACAGTGTCGAAAGCTTTCCTGAAATCCAAATATATGATATCAAAATTATTTTTTGCATCCAGTTCCTTTTTTTTTTTTTTTTTTTGTATTAGTTGTTGGTGCATCAGCTTCTATGGCCATATTGCACCTCCCAAAGTTTTTGCATTTTTTTTTACTGTGATCCAAGCCCGAGGCGGGAATCGAACCCGCGACCTTTGGGTTGCCAGGCAGGCACTTTACCTACCTGGCTAGCCCGGTCGGCAGTTCCTTTGTAACCACATCATAATATCCTATCAAATTTGTCAGACAAGACTTTCCCTTAACAAACCCATGCTGTGTCTGAATTATTGCTGTAGTCTTGTCTAGATGATCCTGCAATGCATCTTTAACCAGTGACTCCATTATTTTAGCCAGAACAGAAGTTAAACTAACTGGTCTGTAATTACTCGTGTCACCCTACGATCCCCCTTTGTGAATTGGGGATACATTTGCACATCTCCAGTCTGTGTGAACCTCCCCTGAGTTCAAGGATGCTCTCATAATTATGGCTAAGGGTTTGCTTAGTTGCTTTGCAGCCTCCTTTAATATAACTGGATAGATCCCATCTACCCAAGGTGCTTTTCTTATGTTTAACTTCAACAATTTCTTTTCCACTTTGCTCTCAGTTATTACAAAATCATTAAGTATCTTGCTACAATTTGATAACCTTCTGCCATTTTAAAACCTTAATAATTCCTCATGTGTGAATGTAGATGGAAAATACTCATTCAGTTTGTTTGCTATCTGAGCAGGATCATCAACAGTAGAACCATCGATGTCAAGTGGACCAATCAGATTCATCCCCTTCCTTTTCGAGTTTATATAAGTAAAGAAATCCTTGCTGCTTTTCTTAGCATCTTTTGCCAAGGATTTCTCGTAATCTGCCTTCGCCTGCCTAACGTCCTTTGTGATCTGATTACAGACTAGCTTATATCTGCCATAGGCTTCTGATTCGCTTGATAATTTATATGCATCCCATGCATTTTTCTTCTCTGTTACGAGTCTCATCAGTTCATTTTATAACCATTCGGCTTAAATCTTGAACAATATTTCTTAACAGGTATGAAACTTTTAGAGCATCCACGATTAATTCCTTGAATGCTTCCCACTTAGAATTTAATGTTGGTAACATCGTCAGTTTATCCCACTGTACAGAATTTAAAAACTTTCTGAGAACACTGTACTCACCTTTACGGAAGCAAAAACCCTTTCCTTTACCTCTGATGGTAATTATATCTTTAAGTAAATCCCACATCAGTACACTGTGATCACTGCCACCTAGTGGTTCCTTTATCTGCAAATTCTTAATACACGAATGATCACTGCTGATAACCAGATCAAGAGTATTACTCTCTCTGGTTGCCTCTCGAACATGCTGCTGCAGAAAACAATTATCCAATAAATCCACAAAACTCTGACTAGTGTGTTAGTGACCAACCTACAAGTTGCAGTCAATATCTGGGAAGTTAAAATCCCCCATTATAAGACATTCTGATTTACTGGCCCACTCTATTTCTCTGTATAATTGTTCATTGTACTCATTCGAGTCATTAGGCCTATAACACACTCCTCTTATTTTTGCTTTCGCAGTGCTTATGTCACACCAAACTGACTCAACAGTGCACTGTTCATCTATATCAACTGGATGCACTTCTTTTGATTTTATGTTTTTCTTAATTAACAGCATAACACCTCCTCCCTTTCTATCCTTTCTGTACAAATTGTACTCCCGAAATTCCAGTTCTGCATTCCTTATATCTGTGTGATACCACGTCTCTGCTATCCCAGCAATATCCGCCTTTGATGTCTTGACCAACACTTCAAATTCATCAAATTTATTTACTATACTTCTAGCATTGGTATACATGCAAGCATACGTGCTCCAATTCCTATTCCTAGTTACCCTAAGACATCCCATATACCCATCTATTTCAGGATGACTGCCATCCGTCCCTGAAACCCCCAACACCCCTCGCTCCAGGTTGCTACTTATTCTAATAGAAGTTGTGCAAGAATCACCTTCACCTCTGCCTATGGCTACTGTTAAACTGTTAGTCCTTGTATCCCCCCAAGCTATCAGTTTTCCGACCCACCTAACGTTGCCTCGATAGCATCAGCAAATATTCTTGCACCCTTTCTATTTAAGTGTATCCCATCCTTGTAGAAGCAGTCTCTCCTGTTAACAAGTACAGACCAGGCTGAAAAAAATTCTATCCCTTGAGCCTTGCACAATATTTCCCGGGTCGAATTGATCGACAAGGCTCTCATCATATACTCCCTCCTATCGTGTCTGGTCGAATTGCAGACACTTTCAAATTCAACCCTAATACTCTTTTGTTCAACAGTTATCTTTACTTGTTAAGTAATTCTGCCAGTCTCCTACTCTTAATATCATTAGTGCCAACGTGTACAACAATATCACCCTTTGTGCTCTTAAAAGATGATATCCGCTCTACAATGTCATCAACCTTTGCCCCTGGCAGACATACCCTGGTCCTGTTCTACCTATCCTTTTTACAAAGCATGTTACCTGTTTCCCTGACAATAGAGTCATCAACAACTACTAGTTCTTGTGGGACCAGCGCATTCTGCCTTGGGGGGTTGCTGCTGTGGTGTGTGATGACCAAGTGCAAGCTCTTGCGTTGATGTGGGCAGCTGAGAGCTTGATGCCCCTCAATTTAGATTTTTCAAGGCATCCACCCTGTCCTTCAAACTCTCATATAGGCCCATAACAACGCTGAGTTGTCACCTGATTTCCTTACACTCCTTAATCGTGCACACACAAAGACATCCCCCATGGCAATATCATGTTCCGTTCCAGAGAGTTCGGCAAACATTCCCCCCCCCCCAGTTCTCCCCCGAGTCACTGCCACTTTGTGCCCATTGCTTTGCTGCTCTAGTTTGGGGCATGCTATTTTAAATTAATAAGATCAATAAATTAAATTAATTAAATGCCAATACTACACTATCTAATAGAAACAGTGAAGCATATTACTCAATATTACTTTAAATTGAGTATAATTAGCAGATAACGCGGAGTCTGAGTGAAATGGGCTGTGTGAATGTAAGGGTGAAAAGTGTGCGTGCCTGGATGAGTGAAGAAATAAGTGTGTTGAATGTATAAATGTCAAAGGCAGAAAGTAAAATTATGACAGGAAGTTTGTTTAAAAAAAAAAAATTAATTAATAAATTTAGTATTAGTATAATTGTTATATCAATGTGTTTTTTTTTTTTTTTTTTCCAATTAGATATGTAGATAAATATTCTTCTAAATTTTATTATTTGTATGTCATTTAAATTGTTTGAGCTTTTTTTAAATTATTTGCTTGTTTAAATTGTTGCTTTGTCTTTAAAGAAATGGTTAGACAAGCACTGAATTATTTTAAAAGCAATAATTGGACAGGTAGGATTGACAGCTTGGTGTCAAATTTTATTGTTTTATTAGTCACCCCCCCCCCCCGGTGTGAATGGATATGATGGAAAATAATCAAAGAAAACTACTGTTTACCATCTACCATACACATACCATCTGAATGGTGGGAGATGAACTAAACAGATATTTGAATCAAAGTATGGTAATAGGCCTAGGGGCAGATAGATTGACAGTGTGAAACAAAGGACTGGTATGAAAGAGTGCTTTCTGTAGCGGGACTAAATATTTAACCAAATATTTAGTCCCGCATCAACCAAAATAGTGAATGGAAGGCCAATAATCATTAATGATGATTTCTAATGTCTGTTGGGTGTACAGCAATATTATTGAATGCAGCAATAATATTGCTGCATTCAATTTGAAAATAGAATGAGATAATATTAGACACAATAGCTAAATACACACTACAAAGTTTTTCACCATTCGCAGTGTATTAATGTATATAGGCTTATTTTAAAATTGCATTCAGTAGTTTCATTATAAACCTATGAACCCCTGACTATAAAAATATTTCAGCATAATCATTTTTGTTTGCTTAATGCTCACATTGTCATTAATTTCTGGCATCTGATGACTTTATAAATCAACTTCCCACTTCAAACAGTATAAGTATGAGATCACAAGAGTGAACACTGACACATGACTTCCAAATATACCGAGTATCTGATTCATGATTCCCTTAATGTAGTCTGAAGATGAGATCCTTATCTTAAAATGTTTAGTGAAAGTTTCTAATTTAGTTATTACACTCCTAATCACATTCAGCAGACTGAAGGTATGTACCTTAAAAAACATGTTCTATCAAATATTTAGTTCATCAAATGAATAAAAAATAAATAAATATTATTTTATATTTCTTACCAATATGTCACCCCTGTTTACTTTTAAAGTCTTATTTTCCACTGGATAGAACATCTGAAAGACAATGAATAAAAATTAACATCATGATATTAAAGTGAAATTGCAATAATATAATATCAACGTTTGTTTTATTTACAAGGTATGATCAAAATGTTTGGGGACTGACTTTGTATCTTGAAATTTCAGCATTGTGGCAAGTTATGATTTGTCACATGTTCAATGAGTAGATATAGTAACACAAAAAATCACCCATTTATCTATAGTCAAATTGAATGAACCTACACACACATTGAAAGAAGTGATTTTGCTGAACAGCATAAAATTGGGATAAAATTTTATTTCAAATTAGGTAAAAGTGCAACAGACCCCACAAAAAAATTTTAAGGCTGCCTTCACTTCAAACACACTACTGATTCAATCAATCATGTCTGTGATCTAATGAGAAATGACATACATTTAACAATCCACAAAGCTGCTAGTGTAATTATGCTTGTTTCATAAAAATCACAAGATTTGGGAATGTGATGCATTACAGCCCAGTTTCCTCACAGTATGGAGCAAAGCAAGTTTTCACATATTAGGATCATCATCAACATGCTGCTACTAGACCACACTTTGTTTCTTCCATCAGTACTAGTGAAAAATCATGAGTTACGGGTATAACCTACTTCTCCCCACAGAAGATAGTCTTCTCCAAGGCCCAAAAAAAGAAGGCCAATCTCCATCAAATAAGAAGATTATGCTTATTGTTTTTGATTCATAAGTCATTGTTAATGATGAATTTGTTCCATATGCTTAAACAGGAATACTACAAAACAGTTCTACAATTGATTAATGCTGTTTGAATAAAATGGCCAGAAAAGTGTGTTTTAGAAAATGGATGCTTGTATTATGATATAGCACTCCCACATATATAGTGCTTTCCATTCAAGAATTTTTTGCAAACCAATCCATCACCGTGGTCTCCCATCTGCTGTACTCATGAAACTGGAAAAAAAAAAAAAAAAAAAATCACCATTCCCCCCCCAAAAGCAACAATATCCTTTAACTTCTGGATCAGAATTCCAGAAAATTTCTTCAGTCTCAGCTTTTATAAACCAAAACTGGAAAACAGCTGACAAATATGTAATCTTTTTCCAATTTTCAAGAGCTATTTGAACACTGACATCTACTAAAACTGTCTACTATTAGATGGAAACAGCCATAACAGGGCAGTAGTAATAGATATATTTCAAAGTTATTTTTATGGATAAAGGAACACATTATTTGAAATGTACTTGAAATTATCTTTAAAATAAAACTTAGACATATTTTCATATGCACGAAAATGTTAAAAATTCACCATAATCTTAATTAAGTCATCGTATGCTCTGTGAATTAAGTCACTGTATTGATTTCATAACATATAAGGAAGCTGTACCAGGGTTACTATTTTTACCCATAAAAATCTGGGGACAAAATAGCTTCAACAAGAGAATATGGAAAATAAATATATGCCATTCTATATTTCTGGGAATAATCAGATTATAATATCAATTAATTTTAATTAAAATTAGCATTAGCATATGATGCAAGAAAGCAAGCTTATGCAGCATCAGTTCCGTTCATTCCAAATACCTGTTCAGCTCAGCCTTATATTTATTTAGGCTATCACCTTCTACAGCAAAAGATGGAAATCTGTTCCACCAACCAACTACCCGCTGGCTAAATGCAAACTTCTGCACATCTATCCTACAACTGGCTTTCCTCAATTTGAATTTATGCTCTCTCAGGTGATTATTCTGAGCAAGAGGAAGAATCCCATCAGCATTGAGCATGCTCAAACCATTCAAGGCATTATACACCTCAATCAGATCAACTCGCAGGTGCCTAGTCTCCAGATACTGTAATTTGCAAAACTTAAGCCTTTCTTCGTAAGAGAAACCCTTCATTCCATTCACTAATCTTGTTGCCCTTCTCTGTACTTGTTCCAACAGCTTTACATCCTTCTTAAAATGAGACCTACAGACCTGTATAAGTACCGTATAACACTTGTACTCAAGGTGTGGCTTGACCATTGGGGAATACAAAGGGAATCACCTCCTTATCCTTGGTAGAAAAATTCCTGTATGTCATTGACAAGACATCATGGGCTACTCTTGCAAACCATCTGCACTGCTCAGAAAACTTCATATCTGCCTGCACAATTACCCCCCAGGTCCTTTTCGTTCTCTACCGCTGTCAGTGTAGTACCGTCTTTTGAGAGTGATTTTGTCCAGCGCGATCGCTACAGCTTCAGCGGTAGCGAGCCCACTGGCATAGCCACTGATTTGAATACGTCTCAAAAGTCGAGAAATTTGAATATATTATACTTGAAACGGCTCGTGATAAGGTTATTCTGTATGGAAAATATAATACTCCTGACAGAATTAACTTATACTTAGTTTATAAAATAGTTTTCTTTGTCTACAGGCGTTTCCCGCCAAAACCTGAAAATCGCGATTTCTGATTTCTAGTGGGCCTACACTGGAAATAAGTACCTCAAACCACTACTTAAAACGTCAGAAAATTGCTAAAAGTGAATTTAACGCAGAAATTATAGCTGAAAAATCAAATAATGACAAAATTGTGGACAATGACCTAGAAGACTCCTCTGGAAATGAAGCTAGAGTGCTCAAGGAGAAAGCCCCTGTTAATGAGGAAAATGGTAACGAACTG